>NW_012315901.1:0-2036 GCF_000151885.1 Dipodomys ordii
ACACTGAGGGGTACATAGCGAGGACACAGTTGGTGACACAGCATGATACAGCGGGGGACACAGCGAGGACACAGTGGGGGACACAGTAGGGGAAACAGCTGGACACTGCGGGGAACACAGCGAGGACACAGCGGGACACAGCGGGGGACACAGGGAGGACTCAGCGGGACACAGCGGGGGACACCGCGAGGACACAGTAGGACACAGCGGCGACAAAGAGGGTACTCAGCGGGGACACATTGTGGGACAAAGTGGGACATCATGGGACACAGTGTTACACAGCGGGACACAGCGGCGACACTGCGGGACACAGCAGGAAAAAGCGGGGGACACAGCGGGCCACAGCGGGCCACAGCGGGGGACACAGCGGGGGACAGCGGAGACAGAGTATGGCCACAGAGAGACACAGCGGTGACACAACTGGACACAGCGGGGTACACAGCGGGACACAGCGGGCACACAGCGGGGACACAGCGGGACATAGCAGGACACAGTAGGGACACAATGGGACACAGTGGGACAAACAGGAGACACAGAGGGACACAGAGGGACACAGCGGGGACACAGCGAGACACAGCAGGGGACACAGCGCGACACAGCGGGGGACACAGCGGGGGACACAGCGGGATACAGCGGGGAATAGAGCGAGGACACAGCGGGACACAACGGGACACAGAGTCGATACAGTGGGGACACAGCGTTACACAGCGTGGGACACAGCTGTGGACACAACGGGACACAGTGGGGGCACAGCCGGACACAGCGGGACACAGTGGGACACAGCAGGGACAAAGGGTGAGACACAGCGGGGGACAGAGAGGGATACAGCAGGGGACACAGCGAGGAAACAGCGGGACACAGCGGTGACACAGCGGGGACTCAGCGGGGGACACAGCGGGACACAGCGGGGGACACAGAGGGACACAGCGGGGGACACTGAGGGACACAGTGTGGGACAGAGCGTGGGACACAGCAAGACACAGCGGGGACAAAGCTGGACACAGCGGGGTACACAGAGGGACACAGCAGGGACACAGCGGGGAAACAGCGTGACAGAAAAGGACACAGCGCGACACAGCGGGGGACACAGCGAGGACACAGCGGCACACAGTGGGGGACACAGCAAGGACAGAGCGGGACACAGCGGGGGACACAGCGGGACATAGCGGGGGACAAAGCGGGGGACACAGCGGGACACAGCGGGACACAGCGGGGGACACAGGAAGGACACAGCGGTACACAGCGGGGTACAGAGCGAGGACACATTGGGACACAGCGGGGACACAGCGGGACTCAGCGGGGGACGCAGCAGTACACAGCGGGCCACAGTGGGACACAGCGGGGACACAGCAGGGACACAGCGGGGGACACAGCGGGACACAGACGGGGACACAGAGGGTTACACAGCGGGACACGGCGGGGAAGAAAGCGAGGCCACAGCAGAACACAGGTGGGACACAGCGAGGACACAGCGGGACACAGCGGGACACAGCGGGACACAGCGGGGGAAACAGGGAGGACCCAGCGGGACCCAGCGGGACCCAGCGTCGATACAGCGGGGACACAGCGGGACACAGCAAAATACACAGTTGGGGACAAAACAGGACACAGCGGGGGACACAGCGAGGACACAGCGGGACACAGCGGGGACTCAGCGGGGACTCAGCGGGGGACACAGCGGGACACAGCGGGGGACACTGCGGGACACAGTGTGGGACAGAGCGTGGGACACAGCAAGACACAGCGGGGACAAAGCTGGACACAGCGGGGTACACAGAGGGACACAGCAGGGACACTATGGGGAAACAGCGTGACACAAAAGTACACAGCGGGACACAGCGGGGGACACAGCGAGGACACAGCGGCACACAGTGGGGGACACAGCAAGGACAGAGCGGGACACAGCGGGGCACACAGCGGGACATAGCGGGGGAAAAGCGGGGGACAGAGCGGGACACAGCGGAACACAGCGGGGGACACAGGAAGGACACAGCGGTACACACAGGGGGACAGAGCGAGGACACATTGGACACAGT
>NW_012315902.1:0-2036 GCF_000151885.1 Dipodomys ordii
GAAGATGAAGAAGAAGATTCAGTAGCAAAAGAACCAGAAGAAGGAGTAGAGCAGAATCAGAAGCAGAAGGAACAGCAGAAGCTGAAGTAGAAGCAGAAAGAGAAGCAGGAGAAGCAGAAGCAGAAGAAACAGGAGAAGCTGAAGAAGCAGAAGCAGAATCTGAAGCAGAAGGAGAAACAGAAGAAGCACAATCTGAAGCAGAATCTGAAGAAACAGAAATAGTAGAATAAGCAGAAGCAGAAGCATCAGGAGAAGCAGAAGAAGAAGAAGGAGAAGGCGAAAGAGAAGGATTAGGAGTAGGAGAAGCAAAAGGATAAGCAGAAGCAGAAAGAGACGCAGAAGGAGAAGCAGCACGAGAAGTAGGAGTAGCAGGAGAAGAAGAAGCAGGAGAAGCAGAAGAAACAGAAGGCGCAGAGGCAGAATGAGAAGCAGAAGGAGAAATTGAAGCAGAAGCAGAAGCAGAAGGAGAAGCAGAAGCAGAAGCAGAAGCAGAAGAAGGAGAAGGACAAGGAGAAGGAGAAAGAGAAGCAGAAAGAGAAGCAGAACGAGAAGCAGGAGAAGCAGAAGCTGGAGAAGCCGAAGCAGAAGAAACAGAAGAAGGGGAAGAAGCAGAAGCAGAAGGAGAAGCAGAAACAGAAGGAAAAGCAGAAAGAGAAGCAGGAGAAGCAGAAGAAGCAGCAGCAGGAGAAGCAGAAGCAGAAGAAGCCGAAAAAGCAAAAGCAGAACCTGAAGCAGAAGGAGAAGCAGGAGAAGCAGAAGAAGCAGAATCTTGAGAAGCAGAAGGAGAAGCAGAAGCAGAAAGAGAATCAAAAGCAGAAGGAGAAGCAGAAGAAACAGAAGAAGTAGAAGCAGTAGCAGTTGTAGCAGAAGCAGTAGGAAAAGCAGAAGAACAAGAAGGAGAAGGAGAAACAGGAGAAGCAGAAGGAGAAGCAGAAAGAGAAGCAGGTAAAGCAGAAGAAGAAGAAGCAGAAGGATAATCAGGAGAAGCAGAAGAAGGAGAAGGAGAAGCAGAAGAAGATGCAGGAGGAGAAGCTGAAGATGCAGAAGGAGAAGCAGAAGAAGTAGAAGCAGAAGGAGAAGAAGGGAATGCAGAAGAAGCAGAAGCTGAAGGAGAAGGAGATGCAGAAGCATAAGAAGAAGCATAAGGACAAACACAATCTGAAGGAGATGTAGAATGAGAAGCAGGAGAAAGAGAAGAAGCAGAAGCTGAAGGAGAAGCAGAAGTAGGAGAAGGAGAAGGAGGAGAAGCAGAAGCAGATAGAGAAGCAGAAGCTGAATGAGAAGCAGAAAGAAAAGCAGGAGATGCACAAGAAGCAGAAGCAGGAGAAGCCGAAAGAGAAGAAGCAGAAGAAGCAGAAACAGAAGCAGAAGTAGAAGCAGAAGCAGAAGGAGAAGCAGCAGAACAAGTAGAACCAGAAATTCAGTCAGGAGAAACAGAAGAAACAGAAGCAGAATGAGAAGCAAAAAGAGAAGCAGAAGGAGAAGTAGAAGAAGCAGCAGAAGGAGAAGCAGCAGAAGAAGCAGAAAAACAAGCAGGAGAAGCAGAAGCAGAAAGAGAAGTAGAAGCAGAAGAAGCAGAAGAAGCAGAAGCAGAAGAAGAAGCAGTAGAAGCAGAAGCAGGAGAAGCAGAAGCAGAAGAAGAAGAAGAAGCATAAGAAGCAGAAGCAGAAGCAGAGGGAGAAACAGAAGAAGGAGAAGGAGCAGCAGAAGGTGAAGCAGAAGGAGATGGAGAAGCCGAAAGAGAAGCAGAAACAGAAGGAGAAGAAGAAGGATTAGTTGGAGAATCAGAAGAAGCAGAAGCAGAAAGAGAAGCAGAAGAAGGAGAAGGAGAAGCAGAAGCAGAGGAAAGGAAGGAGAAGCAGAAGAAGCAGAAGCGGGAGAAGCAGAAGAAGAAGAAGAAGAAGAAGAAGAAGAAGAAGAAGAAGAAGAAGAAGAAGAAGAAGAAGAAGAAGAAGAAGAAGAAGAAGAAGAAGAAGAAGAAGAAAGAGAAGAAGGAGAAAGAGCAGAAGGAGAAGCAGAAGCAGAAGGAGAAGCAG
>NW_012315903.1:0-2036 GCF_000151885.1 Dipodomys ordii
GTCCTGCTGTATACTTCGTAGTGTCCAGCTGCGTCACCGCTGTGTCCTCGATGTGTCCCCCGCTGTGTCCCACTGTGTCCTCACTGTGTCCCCCTCTGTGTCCCGCTGTGTCCCCCGCTATGTCCCGCTGTGTCCAGCTGTGTCCCGCTCTGTCCCCGCTTTGTGCCCGCTGTGTCCCGCTGTGTACTCCGTTGTGTCCAGCTGTGTCACCGCTGTGTCCCGTTGTGTCCTCTCTTTGTCTCCACTGTCCCCCGCTGTGTCCCCCGCTCTGTCCCGCTGTGTCCCGCTGTGTCCCCCGCTTTGTCCCACTGTGTGGACGCAGTGTTCCCTCTGTGTCCTGCTGTGTCACACTGTGTCACATGGTGTCCCGCTTTTTCCCCCGCTGTTTCCCCCGCTGAGTCCCCTTTGTGTCCCCACTGTGTCCCGCTGTGTCCCGCTGTGTCCTAGCTGTGTACCCCCCTGTGTCCCGCTATTTTCCCGCAGTGTCCCCGCTGTGTCCCGCTGTGTCCCACTATGTCCTCGCTGTGTCCCCCGCTGTGCCCCGTTGTGTCCCCAGCTGTGTACCCCGCTCTGTCCCGCTGTGTCCCCGTTGTAATGACGCTGTGTCCCGCTGGGTCCCGCTGTGTCCTCGCTGTGTCCCGCTGTGTACCCCTCTGTGTCCCCCGCTGTGTCCCGCTGTGTCTCGATGTGTACTGCTGTGTCCCCCGCTGAGTCCCGCTGTGTCCCCGCTGTGTCCAAATGTGTACTCGCTGTGTCCACCGCTGTGTCCTGCTGTGTCCTCAATGTGTCCCCCTCTGTGTCCTGTTGTGTCCCCAGCTGTGTACCCCGCTGTGTCTCACTGTGTCCTCGCTGTATCGATGCTGTGTCCCGCTGTGTCCCGCTGTGTCCTCGCTGTGTTCCCCGCTGTGTCCCGCTGTGTCCCCCGCTGTTTCCCCGCTGTGTCCCTCTATGTACCCCGCTGTGTATACCTTTGTCTCTGATGTGTCTCGCTGTGTCTCACGCTCTGTCCCCCGCTGTGTCCCGCCGTGTCTCCCACTCTGTCCCGCTGTGTCCCGCTGTGTCCCCGCAGGGTCACCGCTGTTTCACGCTGTGTCCCGCTGTGTCAGTGGTGTCCCGCTTTGTCCCCCACTGTGTCCCCAGCTGAGTCCCCGCTGTGTCCCCGCTGTGTCCCTCTGTGTCCTCGCTGTGTCCCCCGCTGTCTCCCGCTCTGTCCCCCGCTGTGTCTCACGCTTTATCCCGTCTGTGTCCCACTCTGTCCTGCTGTGTCCCGCTGTGTCCACCACTGTGTCCCTTTGTGTCCCCAGCTGTGTAACCCGCTGTGTAACGCTGTGAATCCCGCTGTATCAAGGCTGTGTCCCCCTGGGTCCCGCTGTGTCCTTGCTCTGTTATTCGTGGTGTCCCCCTCTGTCCCCCACTGTGTCCCCTGCTCTGTCCTACTGTGTCCCCCGCTGTTTCCCATTTTGTCCCGCTGTGTCCCCCACTGTGTCCCTGCTGTGTCCCTGCTGTGTCCCAGCTGTGTCATGCTGTGTCCTGCTGTGTCCCGTTGTGTCCCGCTGTAACCCTGCTGAGTCCCCCTGTGTCCCCGCTGTGTCCTGTTGTGTCCCCCGCTGTGTCCCGGTGATTTCCCCGCTGTGTCCCGCTGTGTCCCCGCTGTGTGTCCTCTATGTCCCACTGTGGACCCAGCTGTGTCCAGCTGTGTCACCGCTGTGTTCCGCTGTGTCCCCTCTCTGTCCCCCGCTATCCCCTCCTGTGTCCAATGCTGTCTCCCGCTGTGTCCCGCTGTGTCCCCCATTTTGTCCCGCTGTGTCCCCGCAGTGTCGCCGCTGTGTCCCGATGTGACACACTGTGACCCGTGGTGTCCCGCTTTGTCCCCCGCTCTGTCCCCCCTGTGTCCCGCTGTGTACCCTGCTGTGTCCCGCTGTGTCTACTGCTGTGTTCCTGCTGTGTCCCGCTGTGTCCCCCTGTGTCCTCACTGTGTCCCACGCTGTGTTCCGCAGAGTACTTGCTGTGTCCCCCGATGTGCCCCGTTGTGTCCC
>NW_012315904.1:0-2036 GCF_000151885.1 Dipodomys ordii
GCTTCTTCTGCTTCATCTGCTTCTCCTTATGCTTCTCCTTATGCTTCTCCTTATGCATCCTCGTCTTCTTCATCTTCTTCTTCTTCTTCTTCGTCTTCTTCTTCTTCTTCTTCTTCTTCTTCTTCTACTTCTTCTTCTTCTTCATCATCTTCTTCTTCTACTTCTTCTTCTTCTTCTTCTTCATCTTCTTCTTCTTCTTCTTGTTCTTCTTCTTCTCTTCTCCTTCTACTTCTCTTTCCTCTGCTTCTGATTTTCCTGCTTCTTCTGATTTTCCTGCTTCTCTTTCTGCTTTTCCTTCTGTTTATGCTTCTCCTTCTGCTTCTGCTTCTTCTCCTTCTTCTGTTTCTTCTGCTTCTGCTTCTCCTGCTTCTCGTTCTGCTTCTCTTTCTGCTTCTACTTCTCCTTCTTGCGCTTCTCCTTCTGCTTCTTCTTCTCCTTATACTTCTGCTTCTGCTTCAATTTCTCCTTCTGCTTCTCATTCTGCTTCTGCGTCTTCTGTTTCTTCTGCTTCTCCTGCTTCTGCTTCTCCAGCTTCTCCTACTTCTCGTGCTGCTTCTCCTTCTGCGTCTCTTTCTGCTTCTGCTTATCCTTTTGCTTCTCCTACTCCTAATCCTTCTCTTTCGCCTTCTCCGTCTTCTTCTTCTGCTTCTCAGGTTTCTTCTGCTTCTGCTTATTCTACTATTTCTGTTTCTTCTGCTTCTGCTTCAGATTGTGCTTCTTCTGTTTCTCCTGCTTCAGATTCTGCTTCTTCGGCTTCTCCTGTTTCTTCTGCTTCTGCTTCTCCTGCTTCTTCTGCTTCTCTTTCTGCTTCTCCTTCTGCTTCTGCTTCTCCTTCTGCTCCTGCTTCTGCTCTTCTCCTTCTTCTTGTTCTTTTGCTCCTGTTTCTTCTGCTTCTTCTTGTTCTTTTGCTTCTGTTTCTTCTGCTTCTTCTTCTTCTGTTTCTTCTGATTCTACTTCTGCTTCTCGTTCTTCTCCTCTTTCTGCTTTTACTTCTTCTTCTTCTGATTCTCCTGCTTCTCCTTCTTATTCTCCTTCTGTTTCTGCTTCTCTTTCTGCTTCTGCTTCTCCTTTTGCTGCTCCTTCTCCTTCTCCTTCTTCTGCTTCTCCCACTGCTTCGCTTCTTTTGCTTATTCTTTTTCTTCTGCTTCGCTCCTCCTGCTTCTGCTTCTACTGCTTCTCCTTACGCTTCTCCTTATGCTGCCGCTTCTTCTTCTTCTTCCTCTTCTTCTTCATCTTTTTCGTCTTCTTCTTCTCTTTCTTCTGCTTCTGCTTTTTCTGCTTCTTCTGCTTCTACTGTTTCTCTTTCTGCTTCTCATTCTGCTTCTGCTTCTGCTTCTCCTTCTGCTTCTCCTATTGCTTCTGCTCCACTTCCTTCTCCTTCTCCTACTTCTGCTTGTCCTTCTGCTTCTGCTTCTTCTGCTTCTTGTTCTGCATCTTTTTCTGCTTCTGCTTCTCCTTCTGCTGCTTCTTCTGCTTCTGCTACTCCTTCTTCTGATTCTCCTTCTGATTCTCCTTCTACTTCTCTTTCTGCTGTTCCTTCTCCTTCTTCTGCTTCTCCGGCTGATTCTTCTTCTTATGCTTATTCTTTTTCTACTGCTTCTGCTTCTCCTGCTTCTTCTGCTTCTACTTCTTCTCCTTATGCTTCTCCTTCTCCTTCTTCTTCTTCTTCTTCTTCTTCTTCTTCTTCTTCTTCTTCTTCTTCTTCTTCTTCTTCTTCTTCTTCGTCTTCTTCTTCTTCTTCTTCTTCTTCTTCTTCTTCTTCTTCTTCTTCTTCTTCTTCTTCTTCTTCTTCTTCTTCTTCTTCTTCTTCTTCTTCTTCTTCTTCTTCTTCCCTTTCTTCTGCTTCTTCTTTTCCTGCTTCTTCTGCTTCTACTGCTTCTCTTTCTGCTTCTCATTCTGCTTCTGCTTCTCCTTCTGCTTCTCCTATAGCTTCTGCGGCTCTTCCTTCTCCTTCTCATACTTCTCCTTCTCCTTCTGCTTCTGCGTCTTCAAAAAAATCTGCTTCTCCTGCTTCTGCTTCTCCCGCTTCTCCAACA
>NW_012315905.1:0-2036 GCF_000151885.1 Dipodomys ordii
TTCTCCTTCTGTTTCTCCTTCTCCTTCTTGTTCTTCTGCTTTTCCTTCTGCTTCTCGTTCTGCTTCTGCTACAACTGCTACGGCTTCTATTTCTTCTGCTTCTCCTTCTGCTTTTGATTCTCTTTCTGCTTCTGCTTCTCCTACTGCTTCTCCTTCTGCTTGTCCAGATTCTGTTTCTTCTGCCTCTCCTGCTTCTCCTTCTGCTTCAGGTTCTGCTTCTGCTTCTTCGGCTTCTTCTGCTTCTGCTTCTCCTGCTTCTGCTTCTTCTGCTTCCCCTCATTCTCTTTCTGCTTCTCCTTCTGTTTCTGCTTCTCCCTCTGCTTCTGCGTCTTGTCCTTCTCTTGTTTCTTCTGCTTCTGCTTCTCTTGTTTCTGCATCTCCTGCTTCTCCTTCTGGTGCTCTTTCTGCTTCTCCTGCTGCTTTTCTTTCTCCTGCTCCTTTTTCTGCTTCTCTTTCTGCTTCTCCTTCTGTTTCTCCTTCTCGTTCTTCTGCTTTTCCTTCTGCTTCTCCTTCTGCTTCTGCATCTTCTGCTTCTTCTGCTACTGCCTCTGCTTCTTTTGTTTCTTCTGCTTCTCCTTCTGCTTTTGCTTCTCTTTCTGCTTCTGCTTCTCCTTCTGCTTCTCCAGATTCTGCTTCTTCTGCTCCTCCTGCTTCTCCTTCTGCTTCAGGTTCTGCTTCTGCTTCTTCGGCTTCTTCTGCTTCCGCTTCTCCTGCTGCTGCTTCTTCTGCTTCTCTTTCTGCTTTTACTTCTGTTTCTGCTTCTCCTTCTGCTTCTGCTTCTTCTCCTACTGTTTCTTCTGCTTCTGCTTCTCCTGCTTCTCGTTCTGCTTCTCTTTCTGCTTCTCTTTCTTCTTCTCCTTCTCCTTCTTCTACTTCTCCTTCTGCTTCTGCTTCTCCTTCTGCTTCTGCTTCAATTTCCCCTTCTGCTTCTCATTCTGCTTCTGCGTCTTCTGTTTCTTCTGCTTCTCCTGCTTCTGCTTCTCCTGCTTCTCCTACTTCTCGTGCTGCTTCTCCTTCTGCGTCTCTTTCTGCTTCTGCTTATCCTTTTGCTTCTCCTACTCCTAATCCTTCTCTTTCGCCTTCTTCGTCTTCTGCTTCTGCTTCTCCTGCTTCTTATGCTTCTCCTGCTTCTCTTTCTGCATCTCCTTCTGCCTCTGCTTCTCCTTCTGCTTCTGCTTCTGTTCTTCTCCTTCTTCTGTTTCTTTTGCTTCTGTTTCTTCTGCTTCTTCTTCTTCTGTTTCTTCTGATTCTACTTCTGCTACTTCTGCTTCTCCTACTTCTCCTTCTCTTTCTGCTCTTCTGATTCTCCTGCTTCTCCTTCTTGTTCTCCTTCTGTTTCTGCTTCTCTTTCTGCTTCTGCTTCTCCTTCTTCTGCTCCTTCTCCTTCTCCTTCTTCTGCTTCTCTCACTGCTTCTGCTTCTGCTTCTTTTGCTTATTCTTTTTCTTCTGCTTCAGCTTCTCCTGCTTCTGCTTCTTCTCCTTCTACTGCTTCTCCTTATACTTCTCCTTATGCTTCTCCTTATGCTTCTCCTTATGCTGCTTCTTCTTCTTCTTCTTCTTCGTCTTCTTCTTCTTCTCTCTCTTCTGCTTCTGCTTTTCCTGCTTCTTCTGCTTCTACTGCTTCTCTTTCTGCTTCTTGTCCTTCTCCTGTTTCTTCTCCTTCTGCTTCTCCTGCTTCTGCTTCTTCTGCTTTTCCTGCTTCTCTTTCTGCTTCTCCTTCTGCTTCTGCTCCTTCTCCTTCTTCTGTTTCTTCTTCTTCTGCTTCTCCCGCTTGTGCTTCTTCTTCTTCTCCTGCTTCTCGTTCTGCTTCTCTTCGTCGGCTTCTCTTTCTATTTCTGCTTCTGCTTCTTCTGCTTCTGCTTCTTCTCCTTCTTCTTCTCCTTCTGCTTCTGCGTCTTCTGCATTTCCTGCTTCTCCTTCTGCATCTGCTTCTGCTTGTGCTTTTCCTTCTGCTTCTTCTTCTGCTCCGGCTTCTCCTTCTCCTAACTTCTGCTTCTCCGTCTGCTTCTGTTCCTTCTGCTTTCCTGCTCTCCTGA
>NW_012315906.1:0-2036 GCF_000151885.1 Dipodomys ordii
CAGAAGCAGAAGCAGAAGAAGAAGAAACAGATAAAGCAGATGAAGCAGAAGAAGATGCTGCAGGAGAAGCAGAAGATGAAGAAGGAGAAGGAGAACGAGAAGTATTAGGAGTAGGAGAAACAGAAGGATAAGCAGAAGCAGAAAGAGAAGGAGAATGAGAAGGAGAAGCAGAAGAAGCATAAGCAGGAGAAGCAGAAGCAGAATGAAAAGCAGAAGAAGGAGAAATTGAAACTGAAGAAGATGCAGAATAAGAAGCAGAAGCAGAAGGAGAAGCAGAAGAAGGAAAAGGAGAAGGAGAAGCAGAAGGATAAGCATGAAGAGAAACAGAAGGAGAAGCAGGAGAAGCAGAAGCAGGAGAAGCAGAAGCAGAAGAAGGAGAAGAAGAAGAAGCAGAAAGAGAAGTAGAAACAGAAGGAGAAGCAGAAATAGAAGGAGAAGAAGCCGAAGAAGCAGAAGCAGAACCTGAAGCACAAGGAGAATCAGGAAAAGCAGAAGAAGCAGAATCTGGAGAAGAAGAAGGAGAACCAGAAGGAGAAGCAGAAGCAGAAAGAGAAGCAAAAGCAGAAGGAGAAGCAGAAGGAGAAACAGAAGAAACAGAAGAAGCAGAAGCAGTAGCAGAAGAAGCTGAAGATGCAGAAGCAGAACGAGAAGCAGAAGGAATAGCAGAAGAACGAGAAGGAGAAGGAGAAACAGAAGGAGAAGCAGAAGGATAAGCAGAAAGAGAATCAGGAAAAGCAGAAGAAGCAGAAGCAGACGGAGAAGCAGCAGAAGAAGAAACAGAAGAAGGAGAAGGAGCAGAAGCCGAAGGAGAAGCAGTAGCAGAAGGAGAAGCAGAAAGAGAAGCAGGAAAAGCAGAAGAAGCAGAAGCAGGAGAAGTAGAAGCAGAAGAAACAGGAGAAGGACAAGAAGCAGAAGCAAAAGGAGAAGCAGAAACAGAAGGTTGTAAGCAGAAAGATAAGGAGGGTAAGCAGAAGAAGCAGAAGCAGGAGTAGCAGAAGCATAAGAATCCGAAGAAGCAGAAGCAGAACCTGAAGCAGAAGAAGAAGCAGGAGAAGCAGAAGAAGCAGAATCTGGAGAAGCAGAATGACAAGCTGAAGGAGAAGCAGAAGCAGAAAGAGAATCAAAAGCAAAAGGAGAAGCAGAAGAAACAGAAGAAGCAGAAGCAGTAGCAGTTGCAGCAGAAGGAGAAGCAGAAGGAAAAGCAGGAGAACAAGAAGGAGAAAGAGAAACAGAAGCAGAAGGAGGAGAATCAGAAGGAGAAGCAGAAGAAGCAGAAGGAGAAGCAGAAGGAGAAACACAAGCAGAAGAAGCAGCACAAGGAGAATCAGAAGCAGAAGAAGATGCATAAGGAGAAGCAGGAGAAGCAGAAGAAGCAGAAGGAGAAGTAGAAGTAGGATAAGGAGAAGGAAGAGCCGCAGAAGCAATAGGAGAAGCAGAAGGAGAAGCAGAAACAGAATGAGAAGAAGAAAGAGAAGGAGTGGAAGCAGAAGAAGCAGGAAAAGAAGAAGCAGAATAAAGAGTAGAAGAAGGAGAAGAAGAAGAAGAAGAAGAAGAAGAAGAAGAAGAAGAAGAAGAAGAAGAAGAAGAAGAAGATGAAGAAGAAGAAGAAGAAGAAAAAGAAGAAGAAGAAGAAGAAGAAGAAGTAGAAGAAGAAGAAGAAGAAGAAGAAGAAGAAGAAGAAGAAGAAGAAGAAGAAGAAGAAGGAGAAGGAGAAGGAGAAAGAGAAGGATTAGGAGAAGGAGAAACAGAAGGATAAGGAGAAATAGAAGGAGAAGCAGGAGAAGCAGCAGAAGAAGAAGCAGGAGAAGCAGAAGAAGAAGAAACAGAAGTAGCAGAAGCAGAAGCAGAATGAGAAGCAGAAAAGGAGAAATTGTAGCAGAAGTAGAAGAAGGAGAAGCAGAAGCAGAAGATGAAGGAGAAGCAGAAGAAAAAGAAGCAGAAGCAGAAGCAGAAGAAGAAGCAGAAGAAGAAGAAGAAGAAGAAGAAGAAGAAGAAGAAGAAGAAGAAGAAGAAGAAGAAGAAGAAGAAGAAGAAGA
>NW_012315907.1:0-2036 GCF_000151885.1 Dipodomys ordii
GAATCAAAAGCAGAAGGAGAAGCAGAAGAAACAGAAGAAGTAGAAGCAGTAGCAGTTGTAGCAGAAAGCAGAACGAGAAGCAGAAGGAAAAGCAGGAGAAGCAGAATCTGGAGAAGCAGGAGAAGCAGAAGCAGAAAGAGAAGCAAAAGCAGAAGGAGAAGCAGAACTAGAAGCAGAAGAAACAGAAGAGGCAGTAGCAGAAGAAGCAGAAGATGCAGAAGCAGAAAGAGAAGCAGAAGGAAAAGCAGAAGAACGAGAAGGTGAAGGAGAAGGAGAAACAGAAGGAGAAGCAGAAAGAGAAGCAGAAGAAGGAGCAGGAGAAGGAAAAGCAGCAGGAGAAGCAGAAAGAGCAGCAGAAGGAGGAGCAGGAGATGCAGAAACAGGAGAAGCATAAGCAGAACAAACAGGAGAAAGACAAGAAGCAGAAGCAGAAGGAGAAGCAGATACAAAAGGAGAAGCAGAAAGAGAAGGAGGGGAAGCAGAAGAAGCTGAAGCAGGAGAAGCAGAAGCATAAGAATCCGAAGAAAGAGAAGGAGAACCTGAAGCAGAAGGAGTAGCAGGAGAAGCAGAAGAAGCAGAATCTGGAGAAGCAGAAGGAGAAGCAGAAGCAGAAAGAGAATCAAAAGCAGAAGGAGAAGCAGAAGAAACAGAAGAAGTAGAAGCAGTAGCAGTTGTAGCAGAAGCAGAACGAGAAGCAGAAGGAAAAGCAGAAGAACAAGAAGGAGAAGGGAAACAGAAGGAGAAGCAGTAGGAGAAAAAGAAGGAGAAGCAGAAGAAGGAGAAGGAGAAGCAGAAGAAGATGCAGAAGGAGAAGCAGAAGAAACAGAAGCAGAAGCAGAAGGAGAAGAAGGAAAAGAAGAAGAAGCAGAAGCAAAAGGAGAAGCAAAAGAAGGAGAAGGAGAAGCAGAGGCAGAAGAAGAAGCATAAGGAAAAGCACAAGCAGAAGGAGATGCAGAAGGAGAAGCAGGAGAAGCAGAAGAAGCAGAAAATGAAGGAGAATCAGAAGTAGGAGAAGGAGAAGGAGGAGAAGCAGAAGCAGAAGGAGAAGCAGAAGCGGAATGAGAAGCAGAAAGAGAAGCAGGAGAAGCACAAGAAGCAGAAGCAGGAGAAGCCGAAAGAGAAGAAGCAGAAGAAGCAGAAGCAGAAGCAGAAGTAGATGCAGAAGCAGAAGGAGAAGCAGCAGAAGAAGTAGAACCAGAAATTCAGGCAGGAGAAACAGAAGAAGCAGAAGCAGAAGCAGAAGGAGAAGCAAAAAGAGAAGCAGTAGGAGAAGTAGATGAAGCAGCAGAAGGAGAAGCAGCAGAAGAAGCAGAAAAACAAGCAGGAGAAGCAGAAGCAGAAAGAGAAGTAGAAGCAGAAGAAACAGAAGCAGAAGAAGAAGCAGTAGAAGCACAAGAAGCAGAAGCAGGAGAAGCAGAAGCAGAAGATAAAGAAGAAGCATAAGAAGCAGAAGCAGAGGGAGAAACAAAAGAAGGAGAAAGAGCAGCAGAAGGTGAAGCAGAAGGAGATGGAGAAGCAGAAAGCGAAGCAGAAACAGAAGGAGAAGAAGAAGGAGAAGTTGGAGAATCAGAAGAAGCAGAAGCAGAAGCAGAAAGAGAAGGAGAAGAAGGAGAAGGAGAAGCAGAAGGAGAAGGACAAGCAGGAGAAGCAGAAGAAGCAGAAGCGGGAGGAGCAGAAGAAGAAGAAGAAGAAACAGTAGAAAGAGAAGGAGCAGAAGGAGAAGCAGAAGCAGAAGGAGAAGCAAAAGAGAAGCAGAAGAAGCAGTAGCAGGAGAAGCAGAAGCAGAAGAAACGGAAGAAGCCCAAGAAGCAGAAGGAGAACCTGAAGCAGAAGGAGAAGCAGAAGCAGCAGAAGCTGGAAAAGTAGAAGCCGAAGAAACAGAACAAGCAGAAGAAGCAGAAGAAGAACGAGATGCAGAAGAAGAACAAGGAGAAAGAGAAGGATTAGGAGTAGGAGAAACAGAAGGATAAGCAGAAGCAGAAAGAGAAGGAGAATGAGAAGGAGAAGCAGAAGAAGCAGAAGCAGAAGCAGAATTG
>NW_012315908.1:0-2036 GCF_000151885.1 Dipodomys ordii
CTGCTGCTTCCTCGCTGTGTCCCCTGCTGTGTCCCGCTGTTTCCCCGCTATGTCCCCAGCTGTGTTCCGCTGTGTACCGCTCTGTACCCCGCTGTGTCTCGCTATGTTCCCGCAGTGTCCCGCTGTGTCCTCGCTGTGTCCCCCGCTGTGTCCTGTTGTGTCCCCAGCTGTGTACCTCGCTGTGTCCCGCTGTGTCCCCGCTGTATCGAGGCTGGGTCCCGCTGGGTCCCGCTGTGTCCTCCCTGTGTCCCCCGCTGTGTCCCGCTGTGTCCGCCATTGTGTCCCGCTGTGTCTACTGCTTTGTCCCCACTGTGTCCCGCTGTGTCCCGCTGTGTCCTCGCTGTGTCCCACGCTGTGTTCCGCTGTGGCCTCGCTTTTTTCCCCGCTGTGTCCCGCTGTGTACCCCACTTTGTCCCCCGCTGTGTCCATGCTCTTTCCCCTCTGTGTCCCGCTGTGTCCCGCTGTGTACTGCTGTGTTCCCCGCTGAGTCCCGCTGTGTCCCAATGTGTCCTCGCTCTGTCCCCCGCTGTGTACCTCTGTGTCCTTCCTGTGTCCCACGCTGTGTCCCGCTGTGTCCCCGCTGTGTCCCCCGCTATGTCCCGCTTTGTCCCCCGCTGTGTCCTGCTCTGTCCTTGCTGTGTCCCCCACTGTGTGCCGCTGTGTCCTCGCTGTTTCCCCGCTGTGTCCCTGCTGTGTCCCTCTGTGTACCCCGCTGTGTCCAGCTTTGTACCCGCTGTGTCTCGCTGTGTCCCACGCTCTGTCCCACACTGTGTCCCGCAGTGTCCCCCGTTGTGTCCCACTGTGTCCCCCGCTGTGTCACGCTGTGTCCCCCGCTGAGTCCCCGTTGTGTCACCGCTGTGTCCCGCTGTGTCCTCGCTGTGTCCCCTGCTTTCTCCCTCTCTGTCCCCCGCTGTGTCTCACGCTTTGTCCCTGCTGTGTCCCACTGTGTCCCGCTGTGTCCGGCTGTGCCCCCACTGTGTCCCGTTGTGTCCAAAGCTGTGTACCATGCTGTGTAATGCTGTGTCCCTGCTGTATCGACGCTGTGTCCCGCTGTGTCCTCGCTGTGTCCCCTGCTGTGTCCCTCTGTGTCCTCACTGGGTCCCCAACTGTGTCCCGCTGTGTCCCCTGCTGTGTCCCGCTCTGTCCGGCTGTGTCCCGCTCTGTCCCCGCTGTGTCCCACTGTGTTCCGCTGTGTCCCTGCTGTGTGCCTGCTGTGTCCCGCTGTGTCTTCCGCTTTGTCCCACTGTGTCCCGATGTGTCCCCGCTGTGTCCCGTTGTGTCCCGCTGTGTCCCCGCTGTGTGCCAGCTGTGTCCCTCTGTGTACCCCGCTGTGTCCCGCTGTGTCCCGCTGTGTCACACTGTGTTCCGTGTTGTCCCGCTTTGTCCCCCGCTGTGACCTCGCTTTGTTTCCCGATGTGTCCCGCTGTGTACCACTGTGTACCACTCTGTGACCCCGCTGTGTCCCGCTCTGTACCCGCTGTGTCCCGCTATGTTCCCGCAGTGTCCCCGCTGTGTCCCGCTGTGTCCTCGCTGTGTCCACCGCTGTGTCCCGTTGTGTCCTCAGCTGTGAACCCCGCTGTGTCCCGCTGTGTCCCCTCTGTATCGACGCTGTGTCCCTCGTTGTGTCCCTGCTGTGTCCCTGCTGTGTCCCCGCTGTGTCCCGCTGTGTCCCGCTTTGTCCTCGCTGTGTCCCAAGCTGTGTACCGCTGTGTCCCCCGCTGTGTCCCGCTGTGTCCCCGCTTTGTCCCACTGTGTCCCCCGCTGTGTACCGCTGTGTCCCGCTGTGTCCCGGTGTGTCCCACTGTGTCCGCGCTGTGTTCCCGGCTGTGTCCCGCTGTGTACCCCTCTGTGTCCCCCGCTGTGTCCTGCTGTGTCCCCTGCTGTGACCTGCTGTGTCCTGCTTTGTCCCCCGCTGTGTCCCCACTGTTTGCCCCCTGTGTCCCGCTGTGTACCCCGCTGTGTCCAGCTGTGTTCCTGCTGTGTCCCGCTGTGTCCCCCCTCTGTCCCCTGCTGTCCCCATTTGTGTCACCCGCTGT
>NW_012315909.1:0-2036 GCF_000151885.1 Dipodomys ordii
ATCACTGAGTCCCGCTGTGTCACCGCTGTGTCCCGCTGTGTCCTCACTGTGTCTCCTGCTGTGTCCTGCTCTGTTCCCTGCTGTGTCTCCCACTTTGTCCCCATTGTGCTCCACTGTGTCCCGCTGTGTCCCGCTGTGTCCTGCTATGTCCCCCACTGTGTCCCGTTGTGTCCCTAGCTGTGTACCCCGCTGTGTCCTGCTGTGTCCCCGCTGTATCGATGCTGTGTCCCGCTGGGTCCCGCTGTGTCCTCTCTGTGTACCCCGCTGTGTCCCACTGTGTCCCCCGCTGTGTCCCTCGCTGTGTCCCGCTGTGTCCTCCCTGTGTCCCCTGCTGTGTCCTGCTGTGTCCCCCGCTGTGTCCCGCTGTGTCCCCTGCTGTGTCACACGCTGTGTCCCTGTTGTGCCCCGCTGTGTCCCGCTGTGTCCTGCTGTGTCCCCCGCTGAGTCCCGCTGTGTACCCGCTGTGTCCCAATGTGTCCTCGCTGTGTCCCCTGCTGTGTCCCGCTGTGTCCTCGCTGTGTCCCCCGCTGTGTCCCGCTGTGTCCCTCTGTGGCCCCTGCTGTATCCCCTGCTCTGTCCCACTGTGTCACCCGCTGTGTCCCGGCTGTGTCCCCGCTGTGTCCTGCTGTATTCCACTGTGTCCCCTGCTGTGTCCCGCTTTGTCCCCCCTGTGTCCCCTGCTGTGTCCCGCTGTGTCCCCCGCTGTGTCCCGCTGTGTCCACGTTGTCCCCTGGTGGGTCCCCGCTGTCCCCTTCTGTGTCCCCGCTGTACCCGCTGTGTCCCGCTGTGTCCCTCTGTGTTCCACACTGTGTCCCTCTGTATTCCCCGCTGTGTCCCGCTGTGTCCCACGCTGTGTCCCGCTGTGTCCCCTGCTGTGTTTCTGCTGTGTCCCGCTGTTTCCCGCTGTGACCCTGCTGAGTCCTGCTGTTTCCCCGCTGTGTCCCTCTTTGTCGTCACTGTGTCCCCCGCTGTGTCCCACTATGTCCCCCGCTGTGTCCCGCTGTGTCCCGCTGTGTCCCTGCTGTATCCCGCTGTGTCCCCCTCTTTGTCCCCGCTGTGTCCCGCTGTGTCCTCACTGTGTCCCCCGTGTGTCCCGCTGTGTACCCCGCTGTGTCCCTCTGTGTCCCGCTCTGTCCCCACTGTGTCCCGATGTGTCCCGCTGTGTCCCCGCTGTGTGCCCGCTGTGTCCTGCTGTGTACCCCACTGTGTCCAGCGGTGTCACCGCTGTGTCCCGCTCTGTCCTTTCTCTGTCCCCCACTGTCACCTGCTCTGTCCCCCGCTGTGTCCCGCTGTGTCCCACTATGTCCCCTGCTTCGTGCCGCTGTTTCCCCACAGTGTCCCCGCTGTGTCCTGTTGTGTCACATTGTGTCCCGTGGTGTTCCACTTTGTCCTCTCCTGTGTACCCCGCTGAGTGCCGCTTTGTCCCCGTTGTGTCCCGCTGTGTCCCCCGCTCTGTCCCCTGCTGTGTTCCGCTGTGTCCACCTCAGTGTCCCGCTGTGTCCTGCTGTGTCCCCCGCTGTGTCCCGCTGTATTCCCCTGTATTCCGTGGTGTCCCGTTTGTCACCCGCTGTGTCCCCTGCTGAGTCCCCGCTTTGTCCCCGCTGTGACCCCCTGTGTCCCGCTGTGTCCCGCTGTGTCCCGCTATGGCCCCCACTGTGTCCCGTTGTGTCCACAGCTATGTACCCCGCTGTGTCCCCGCTGTATCGACGCTGTGTCCCGCTGGGTCCCGCTGTGTACTGCTGTGTCCCACGCTGAGTCCCGCTGTGTCCCCACTGTGTCCCAATGTGTCCTCACTGTGTCCCCCGCTGTGTCCCGCTCTGTCAACCCTGTGTCCCCCGCTGTGTCCCGCTCTGTCCCTCTGTTTCCCCTGCTGTGTCCCCTGCTCTGTCCCACTGTGTCCATCGCTGTGTCCCTGCTGTGTCCCCGCTCTGTCCCACTGTGTCCCGCTGTGTCTCCCGCTGATTCCCGCTGTGTCCCAGATGTGTCCCGCTGAGTCCTCGCTGTGTCCCCTGCTGTGTCCCGCTTTGTTCCCCCTG
>NW_012315910.1:0-2036 GCF_000151885.1 Dipodomys ordii
TGTGTCCCGCTGTGTCCCGCTTTGTCCCCCGCTGTGTCCCCCACTGAGTCTCCCGCTTTGTCCCCGCTGTGTCCCGCTCAGTCCTCCCTGTGTCCCCCGCTGTGTCCCGCTGTGTCCCCTGCTGTGTCCCGCTGTGTCTACTGCTGTGTTCCTGCTGTGTCCCGCTGTGTCCCCCTGTGTCCTCACTGTGTCCCACGCTGTGTTCCGCTGAGTACTTGCTGTGTCCCCCGATGTGCCCCGTTGTGTCCCCAGCTGTGTACCCCGCTGTGGCCCACTCTGTCCCCGCTGTATCGACGCTGTGTCCCGCTGGGTCCCGCTGTGTCCCGCTGTGTACTCCGTTGTGTCAGGCTGTGTCCCCCGCTTTGTCCTGCTGTGTCCCCGCAGTGTCGCCGCTGTGTCCCGCTGTGTCACACTGTGTCCCATGGTGTCCTGCTTTGTCCCCAGCTGTGTCCCCCGCTGAGTACCCTCGGTGTCCTGCTGTGTCCCGCTGTGTTCCGTGTTGTCACGCTTTGTCCCCCGCTGTGTCCCCAGCTGAGTCCCCGCTGTGTCCCCGCTGTGTCCCGCTCTGTCCTCGCTGTGTCCCCCGCTGTCTCCCGCTCTGTCCCCCGCTGTGTCTCACGCTTTATCCCGTCTGTGTCCCACTCTGTCCTGCTGTGTCCCGCTGTGTCCACCACTGTGTCCCTTTGTGTCCCCAGCTGTGTAACCCGCTGTATAATGCTGTGAATCCCGCTGTATCAAGGCTGTGTCCCGCTGGGTCCCGCTGGGTCCTTGCTCTGTTATTCGTGGTGTCCCCCTCTGTCCCCCACTGTGTCCCCTGCTCTGTCCTACTGTGTCCCCCGCTGTGTCCCGTTTTGTCCCGCTGTGTCCCCCACTGTGTCCCTGCTGTGTCCCTGCTGTGTCCCAGCTGTGTCACGCTGTATCCTGCTGTGTCCCGCTGTAACCCTGCTGAGTCCCCCTGTGTCCCCGCTGCGTCCTGTTGTGTCGTCGCTCTGTCCTCCGCTGTGTCCCGCTGTGTCCTCTGCTGTGTCCCGCTGTGTCACTCTGTGTCCCGCTGTATCCCGCTGTGACCCCGCTGAGTCCCCGCTGTGTCCCCTGCTGTCTCCCACTCTGTCCCCCGCTGTGTCTCACGCTTTGTCCCCGCTGTGTCCCACTGTGTCCCGCTGTGTCCCCCTGTGCCCACACTGTGTCCTGTTGTGTCCACAGCTGTGTACCACGCTGTGTAACGCTGTGTCCCCGCTGTATCTACGCTGTTCCTCGCTGTGTCCCGCTGTGTCCCCCGCTGTGTCCCACTGTGTCCTCACTGTGTCCCCCTCTGTGTCCCGCTGTGTCCCCCGCTATGTCCCGCTGTGTCCAGCTGTGTCCCGCTCTGTCCCCGCTTTGTGCCCGCTGTGTCCCGCTGTGTACTCCGTTGTGTCCAGCTGTGTCACCGCTGTGTCCCGCTGTGTCCTCTCTTTGTCTCCACTGTCCCACGCTGTGTCCCCCGCTGTTTCTCGCTGTGTCCCGCTGTGTCCCCCGCTTTGTCCCGCTGTGACGACGCAGTGTTCCCTCTGTGTCCTGCTGTGTCACACTGTGTCCCATGGTGTCCCGCTTTTTCCCCCGCTGTTTCCCCCGCTGAGTCCCCTTTGTGTCCCCTCTGTGTCCCGCTGTGTCCCGCTGTGTCCTAGCTGTGTCCCCCGCTGTGTACCGCTGTGTCCCGCTGTGTCCTCGCTGTGTCCCCCGCTGTCTCCCGCTCTGTCCCCCGCTGTGTCTCACGCTTTATCCCTTCTGTGTCCCACTCTGTCCCGCTGTGTCCCGCTGTGCCCACACTGTGTCCCGTTGTGTCTACAACTGTGTATCCCGCTGTGACCCCGCTGAGTCCCCGCTGTGTCCCCGCTGTGTCCCCCGCTGTCTCCCACTCTGTAACCCGCTGTCTCACGCTTTGTCCCCGCTGTGTCCCACTGTGTCTCGCTGTGTCCCGCTGTGCCCACACTGTGTCCCGTTGTGTCCACAGCTGTGTACCACCCTGTGTAACGCTGTGTCCCACGCTTTATCTACGC
>NW_012315911.1:0-2036 GCF_000151885.1 Dipodomys ordii
TCCGCTGAGTCCTCTCTGTATCGACGCTGTGTCCCGCTGTGTCCAGCTGTGTCCTCGCAGTGTTCCCCGCTGTGTCCCGCTGTGTCCCCCACTGTGTCCCGCTGTGTCCGACTGTGTCCCGCTCTGTCCCTGCTGTGTCCCGCTGTGTCCCGCTGTGTCCCCGCTGTGTGCCCGCTGTGTCCCGCTGTGTCCCGCTGTGTCACACTGTGTTCCGTGTTGTCCCGCTTTGTCCCCCGCTGTGACCTCGCTTTGTTTCCCGATGTGTCCCACTGTGTACCACTCTGTGACCCCGCTGTGTCCCGCTCTGTACCCGCTGTGTCCCGCTATGTTCCCGCAGTGTCCCCGCTGTGTCCCGCTGTGTCCTCGCTGTGTCCACCGCTGTGTCCCGTTGTGTCCTCAGCTGTGTACCCCGCTGTGTCCCGCTGTGTCCCCTCTGTATCGACACTGTGTCCTGCTGGGTCCCGCTGTGTCCTCGATGTGTTCCTCGTAGTGTCCCGCTGTGTCCCCCGCTGTGTCCCTCGCTGTGTCCCTGCTGTGTCCCTGCTGTGTCCCCGCTCTGTCCCGCTGTGTCCCGCTTTGTCCTTGCTGTGTCCCAAGCTGTGTACCGCTGTGTCCCCCGCTGTGTCCCGATGTGTCCTGCTGTGTCCCCGCTTTGTCCCACTGTGTCCCCCGCTGTGTCCCGCTGTGTACCGCTGTGTCCCGCTGTGTCCCGGTGTGTCCCACTGTGTCCGCGCTGTGTTCCCGGCTGTGTCCCGCTGTGTACCCCTCTGTGTCCCCCGCTGTGTCCCGCTGTGTCCCCCGCTGTGACCCGCTGTGTCCCGCTTTGTCCCCCGCTGAGTCCCCACTGTGTGCCCCCTGTGTCCAGCTGTGTTCCTGCTGTGTCCGGCTGTGACCCGCTGTGTTCCCAGCTGTGTCCCGCTGTGAACCCCTCTGTGTCCCCCTCTGTGTCCCTCTGTGTTCCCCGCTGTGTCCCGCTGTGTCCCGCTGTGTCCCCCGCTGTGTCCCTGCTGTGTCCCCGCTGTGTCCTGCTGTATACTGCTGTGTACCCCGCTGAGTCCCGCTGTGTCCCCGCTGTGTCCCGCTGTGTTCCCCATGTGTCCCCCGCTGTGTCCCACTGTGTCCCACTGTGTCCCCCACTGTTTCCCCCGCTGTGTCCGGCTGTGTCCCCCACTGTTTCCCCCGCTGTGTCCACTGCTGTGTCCCCGCTGTGTCCCGCTTTTTCCCCGGCTGTGTCCCGCTGTGTCCCACTGTGTACCCCGCTGTGTCCAGCTGTGTTCCCGCTGTGTCCCGCTGTGACCCGCTGTGTTCCCAGCTGTGTCCCGCTGTGTCCCCCGCTTTGTCCCGCTGTGTCCCACTGTGTCCCCACTGTGTCCCGCTGTGTCCCGCTGTGTCCCCGGTGTGCCCGCTGTGTCCCGCTGTGTACCCCGCTCTGTCCAGCTATGTCACCGCTGTGTCCCGCTGTGGCCCATCTCTGTCTCCGCGGTCCCCCGGTGTGTCCCCCGCTGTGTGCCACTGTGTCCCGCTATGTCCCCCGCTTTGTCCTGCTGTGTCCCCGCAGTGTCCCCGCTGTGTCCCGCTGTGTCACACTGTGTCCCGTGGTGTCCCACTTTGTCCCCCGCTGTTTCCCCCGCTGTGTCCTCCGCTGAGTCCCCTCTGTATCGACGCTGTGTCCCGCTGTGTCCCGCTGTGTCCACACTGTGTCCTGCTGTGTCCCCGCTTTGTCCCACTGTGTCCTCCGCTGTTTCCCGCTGTGTATCGCTGTGTCCCGCTGTGTCCCGTTGTGTCCCACTGTATCCGCGCTGTGTTCCCGGCTGTGTCCCGCTGTGTCCCCTCTCTGTCCCCTGCTGTCCCCCTTTGTGTCTCCTGCTGTGTCCCCTCTCTGTCCCCTGCTGTTCCCCGCTCTGTCTCCCGCTGTGTCCCGCTGTGTCACCTGCTGTGTCCCCCGCTGTGTCCTCGCTGTGTCTCCCACTGTGTCCCGCTGTGTCCTTGCTGGGTCCCCCGCTGTGTCCCGCTGTGTCCCCCACTGTGTCCCGCTG
>NW_012315913.1:0-2035 GCF_000151885.1 Dipodomys ordii
CTCTTCTCCTTCTTCTATTTTTTTTGCTTCTGTATCTTCTTCTTCTTTTTCTTCTATTTCTTCTGATTCTACTTCTGCTTTTCCTTCTTCTCCTTCTCTTTCTGCTTCTTCTGATTCTCCTGCTTCTCCTTCTTGTTCTCCTTCTGTTTCTGCTTCTCTTTCAGCTTCTCTTTCTCCTTCTGCTGCTCCTTCTCCTTCTCCTTCTTCTGCTTCTCCCACTGCTTCTGCTTCTGCTTCTTTTGCTTATTCTTTTTCTTCTGCTTCTGCTTCTCCTACTTCTGCTTCTTCTGCTTCTACTGCTTCTCCTTATGCTTCTCCTTATACTTCTCCTTATGCTTCTCCTTATGCTTCTCCTTATGCTGCTGCTTCTTCTTCTTCTTCTTCTTCGTCTTCTTCTTCTTCTCTTTCTTCTGATTCTGCTTTTCCTGCTTCTTCTGCTTCTACTGCTTCTCTTTCTTCTTCTCATTCTGCTTCTGCTTCTCTTTCTGCTTCTCCTATTGCTTCTGCGGCTCTTCCTTCTCCTTCTCCTTCTTCTACTTCTCCTTCTGCTTCTGCTTCTTCTGCTTCTCCTGCTTCTCCTTCTGCATCTTCTTCTGCTTCTGCTTCTCTTTCTGCTGTTTCTTCTGCTTCTGTTTCTCCTTCTGCTTCTTCTGCTTCTCCTTCTGATTCTCCTTCTGCTTCTTCTTCTGTGTCTCCTTCTCCTTCTCGTTCTTCTGCTTTTCCTTCTGCTTCTCCTTCTGCTTCTGCTGCAACTGCTACTGCTTCTGCTTCTTCTGTTACTTCTTCTTCTCCTTCTGCTTTTGATTCTCTTTCTGCTTCTGCTTCTACTTCAGCTTCTAATTCTGCTTCTCCAGATTCGGCTTCTTCTGCTTCTCCTGCTTCTCCTTCTGCTTCAGGTTCTGCTTCTGCTTCTTCGGATTCTTATGCTTCTGCTTCTCCTGCTTCTGCTTCTTCGGCTCCCCCTCTTTCTCTTTCTGCTTCTCCTTCTGTTTCTGCTTCTCCTTCTGCTTCTGCTTCTGCTTCTTGTCCTTCTCCTGTTTCTTCTCCTTCTGCTTCTCCTGCTTCTCCTTCTTCTGCTTTTCCTGCTTCTATTTCTGCTTCTCCTTTTGCTTCTGCTCCTTCTCCTTCTTCTGTTTCTTCTTCTTCTGCTTCTCCCGCTTGTGCTTCTCCTGCTTCTCCTGCTTCTCGTTCTGCTTCTCTTCGTCGGCTTCTCTTTCTACTTCTGCTTCTGCTTCTTCTGATTCTGATTCTTCTCCTTCTTCTTCTCCTTCTGCTTCTGCTTCTTCTGCATCTCCTGCTTCTCCTTCTGCATCTCCTTCTGCTTGTGCTTTTCCTTCTGCTTCTTCTTCTGCTTCGGCTTCTCCTTCTCCTTCTTCTCCGTCTACTTCTGTTTCTTCTGCTTTTCCTGCGTCTCCTTCTGCTTCTCCTTCTGTTTCTCCTTCTCGTTCTTCTGCTATTCTTTCTGCTTCTCTTTCTGGTTCTGCATCTTCAGCTTCTTCTGCTACTGATTCTGCTTCTTCTGTTTCTTCTGCTTCTCCTTCTGCTTCTCCTTCTGCTTTTGCTTCTCTTTCTGCTTCTGCTTCTCCTTCTGGTTCTCCTTCTTCTTCTCCAGATTCTGCTTCTTCTGCCTCTCCTGCTTCTCCTTCTGCTTTAGGTTCTGATTTTGCTTCTTCGGCTTCTTCTGCTTCTATTTTTGCTTCTCCTTCTGTTTCTGCTTCTCTTTCTGCTTCTGCTTCTTCTCCTTCTTCTATTTCTTCTGATTCTGCTTCTCCTGATTCTGCTTCTCCTGCTTCTCCTTCTGTTTCTCTTTATGCTTCTCCTTCTGCTTCTCCTTCTTCTGCTTCTACTACTGCTTCTGCTTCTTCTTCTGCATCTTCTGTTTCAATTTCTCCTTCTTCTGCTTTTCATTCTGCTTCTGCTTCTCCTGCTTCTGCTTCTTCTGCTTCTTCTGCTTCTCCTTCTCATTCTCCTTCTCTTTTCTGCTTCTGCTTATCCTTCTGTTTCTCCTACTCCTAATCCTTCTCTTTCTCCTTGA
>NW_012315914.1:0-2035 GCF_000151885.1 Dipodomys ordii
TCCTTCTCCTTCTTCTTCTTCTGCTTCTCCTTCTGCTTCTGTTTCTTCTGCTTCTCCTGCTTCTCCTTCTGCATCTTCTTCTGCTTCTGCTTCTCCTTCTGCTGCTTCTTCTGTTTCTGCTCCTCCTTCTCCTTCTTCTGCTTTTCCTTCTGCTTCTACTTCTGCTTCTCCTTCTCCTTCTCGTTCTTCTGCTTTTCCTACTGTTTTTCCTTCTGCTTCTGTTACAACGACTTCTGCTTCTGCTTTTTTTGTTTCTTCTGCTTCTACTTCTGGTTTTGATTCTCTTTCTGCTTCTGCTTCTCCTTTTGCTTCCCATTCTGCTTCTCCAGATTCTGCTTCTTCTACTTCTCCTGCTTCAGGTTCTGCTTCTGCTTCTTCGGATTCTTATGATTCTGCTTCTTCTGCTTCCCCTCCTTCTCTTTCTGCTTCTCCTCCTGTTTCTGCTTCTCTTTCTGCTTCTCCTTCTGCTTCTCCTTCTGCTTCTGCTACTTCTCCTTCTTCTGTTTCTTCTTCTTCTGCTTCTCCTGCTTCTCGTTCTGCTTCTCTTCGTCTGCTTCTCTTTCTGCTTCTCCTTCTGCTTCTCCAGATTCTGCTTCTTCTCCTTCTCCTGCTTCTCCTTCTGATTCAGGTTCTGCTTCTGTTTCTTCGGCTTCTTCTGCTTCTGCTTCTCCTGCTGCTGCTTCTTCTGCTTCTCCTGCTTCTCCTTTTGCTTTTCCTTCTTTTTCTGCTTCTCCTTCTGCTTCTGCTTCTTGTCCTACTCCTGTTTCTTCTGCTTATGCTTCTCCTGTTTCTGCTTCTCCTGCTTCTCCTTCTGCTGCTCTTTCTGCTTCTCCTGCTGCTTTTCCTTCTCCTGCTCCTTCTTCTCCTTCTCTTTCTGCTTCTCCTTCTGTTTCTCCTTCTCCTTCTCCTTCTCGTTCTTCTGCTTTTCCTTTTGCTTCTCCTTCTGCTTCTGCATCTTCTGCTGCTTCTGCTACTGCGACTGCTTCTTCTGTTTCTTCTACTTCTCCTTCTGCTTCTCCTTGTGCTTTTGCTTCTCTTTCTGCTTGTCCTTCTCCTTCTTCTGCTTCTGCTTCTGCTTCTCCTTCTGTTTCTGCTTCTGCTTCAATTTCTCCTTCTGCTTCTCATTCTGCTTCTGCGTCTTCTGTTTCTTCTGCTTCTCCTACTTCTCGTGCTGCTTCTCCTTCTGCGTCTCTTTCTGCTTCTGCTTATCCTTTTGCTTCTCCTACTCCTAATCCTTCTCTTTCGCCTTCTCCTTCTCCTTCTTCTGCTTCTCCTGCTTCTCCTTCTGCATCTTCTTCTGCTTCTGCTTCTGCTTCTGCTGTTTCTTCTGCTTCTCTTTCTTCTGCTTCTCCCTCTGATTCTGCTTCTTATGCTTATTCTTTTTCTTCTGCTTCTGCTTCTCCTGCTTCTGCTTCTCCTGCTTCTGCTTCTTCTGCTTCTACTGCTTCTCCTTCTCCTTCTCCTTCTCCTTCTCCTTCTTCTTCTTCTTCTTCTTCTTCTTCTTCTTCTTCTTCTTCTTCTTCTTCTTCTTCTTCTTCTTCTTCTTCTTCTTCTTCTCTTTCTGCTGCTTCTGCTTTTTTTCCTGCTTCTTCTTCTACTGCTTCTCTTTCTGCTTCTCATTCTGCTTCTGCTTCTCCTTCTGCTTCTCCTATTGCTTCTGCGGCACTTCCTTCTCCTTCTCCTATTTCTCCTTCTCCTTCTGCTTCTGCTTCTTCTGCTTCTCCTGCTTCTCCTTCTGCTTCTTCTTCTGCTTCTGCTTCTCCTTCTGCTGCTTCTTCTGCTTCTGTTTCTCCTTTTGCTTCTCCTTCTGCTTCTCCTTCTGTTTCTCTTTCTCGTTCTTCTGCTTTTACTTTTGCTTCTCCTTCTGCTTCTGCTGCAACTGCTACTGCTTCTGCTTCTTCTGTTTCTTCCGCTTATCCTTCTCCTTTTGATTCTCTTTCTGCTTCTGCTTCTCCTTCAGCTTCTCATTCTGCTTCTCCAGATTCTGCTTCTTCTGCTTCTCCTGCTTCTTCTTCTGCTTCAGGTTCTGCTTCTG
>NW_012315915.1:0-2035 GCF_000151885.1 Dipodomys ordii
CCCTTCCTTCTCCTTCTCCTACTCCTACTTCTTTTTCTCCTTCTGCTTCTACTTCTGCTGCTTCTCCTGCTTCTCCTTCTGCATCTTCTTCTGCTTCTCCTTCTGCTGCTTCTTCTGCTTCTGCTTCTCCTTCTTCTGCTTCTCATTCTACTTCTCCTTCTGCTTCTCCTTCTCCTTCTGCTCCTTCTCCTTCTTCTGCTTCTCCCTCTGATTCTGCTTCTTTTGCTTATTCTTTTTCTTCTGCTTCTCCTGCTTCTGCTTCTTCTGCTTCTCCTTATGCCTCTCCTTCTCCTCCTCCTCCTCCTCCTCCTCCTCCTCCTCCTCCTCCTCCTCCTCCTCCTCCTCCTTCTTGTTCTTCTTCTTGTTCTTCTTGTTCTTCTTGTTCTTGTTCTTGTTCTTGTTCTTGTTCTTGTTCTTCTTCTTCTTCTTCTTCTTCTTCTTCTTCTGCTTCTTCTTCTTCTCTTTCTTCTGCTTCTTCTTTTCCTGCTTCTTCTGCTTCTACTGCTTCTCTTGCTGCTTCTCATTCTGCTTCTGCTTCTCCTTCTGCTTCTCCTATTTCTTCTGCGGCTCTTCCTTCTCCTACTTCTCCTTCTCCTTCTGCTTCTGCTTCTTCTGCTTCTCCTGCTTCTCCTTCTGCATCTTCTTCTGCTTCTGCTTCTCCTTCTGCTGCTTCTTCTGCTTCTGTTTCTCCTTCTGCTTATCCTTCTGCTTCTTCTGCTTCTGCTTCTCCTTCTGCTTCTTCTGCTTCTCCTTCTGCTTCTCCTTCTGTTTCTCCTTCTCCTTGTCGTTCTTCTGCTTTTCTTTCTGCTTCTCCTTCTGCTTCTGCTGCAACTGCTACTGCTTCTTCTGTTTCTTCTGAGTCTCCTTCTGCTTTTGATTCTCTTTCAGCTTCTGCTTCTCCTTCAGCTTCTCATTCAGCTTCTCCAGATTCTGCTTCTTCTGCTTCTCCTGCTTCCGCTTTTGCTTCAGGTTTTGCTTCTGCTTCTTCGGATTCTTATGCTTCTGCTTCTCCTGCTTCTGCTTCTTTTGCTTCCCCTCCTCTTTCTGCTTCTCCTTCTGTTTCTGCTTCTCCTGCTTCTGCTTCTTCTGCTTTTCCTGCTTCTCTTTCTGCTTCTCCTTCTGCTTTTCCTTCTCCTTCTGCTTCTGCTCCTTCTCCTTCTTCTGCTTCTTCTTCTTCTGCTTCTACCGCTTCTGCTTCTTCTGCTTCTCCTGCTTCTCGTTCTGCTTCTCTTCGTCGGCTTCTCTTTCTACTTCTGCTTGTGCTTCTTCTGATTCTGCTTCTTCTACTTCTTCTCTCCTTCTGCTTCTGCTTCTTCTGCTTCTCCTGCTTCTCCTTCTGCATCTCCTTCTGCTTGTGCTTTTCGTCTGCTTCTTCTTCTGGTTGTGCTTCTCCTTCTCATTCTTCTGCTTCTCCGTCTGATTCTGCTTCTTCTGCCTTTCCTGATTCTCCTTCTGCTTCTCCTTCTTCTTCTCCTTCTGTTTCTCCTTCTCCTTCTCGTTCTTCTGCTATTCCTTCTGCTTCTCTTTCTGCTTCTGCATCTTCAGCTTCTTCTGCTACTGCTTCTGCTTCTTCTGTTTCTTCTGCTTCTCCTTCTGCTTTTGCTTCTCTTTCTGCTTCTGCTTCTCCTTCTGGTTCTCCTTCTTCTTCTCCAGATTCTGCTTCTTCTGCTTCTCCTTCCGATTCAGGTTCTGCTTCTGCTTCTTCGGCTTCTTCTCCTTCTATTTCTGCTTCTCCTTCTGTTTCTGCTTCTCTTTCTGCTTCTGCTTCTTCTCCTTCTTCTATTTCTTCTGCTTATGCTTCTCCTGCTTCTCCTGCTTCTCCTTCTGTTTCTCTTTATTCTTATCCTTCTGCTTCTCCTTCTCCTTCTCCTTCTTCTGCTTCTCCATCTGCTTCTGCTTCTGCTTCTCCTTCTGCATCTTCTTCTGTTTTAATTTCTCCTTCTTCTGCTTTTCATTCTGCTTCTGCTTCTCCTGCTTCTGCTTCTCCTGCTTCTCCTTCTCATTCTCCTTCTCTATCTGCTTCTGCTTATCCGTC
>NW_012315916.1:0-2035 GCF_000151885.1 Dipodomys ordii
CAGCTGTGGACACAGCGGGACACAGTGGGGGCACAGCGGGACACAGCGGGACACAGTGGGACAGAGCGGGGAGAAAGCGTGAGACCCAGCGGGGGACAGAGCGGGAGAAAGCGGGGGACACAGCGATGACACAGTGGGACACAGCAGGGACAGAGCGGGACACAGCTGTGGACACAGCGAGGACATAGCAGGACCCAGCGGGACCCAGCGTCGATACAGAGGGTACACAGCGGGACACAGCGGGGTACACAGCGGGACTCAGCGGGGGACACAGCATTACACAGCGGGACACAGCAGGACACAGCGGGGACACAGCGGGGACTCACCAGGGAACACAGGGGTGACAAAACGGGACAGCAATGGACACAGCGGGACACAGCAGGACACAGCGGGGACACAGCGGGAAACAGCGGGGGAAACAGCGAGGACTCAGCGGGATACAGCGGTGACACAGCGGGGACTCAGCGGGGGACACAGCGGGGGACAAAGCGGGACACCAAGGAACACAGCGGGGGACAGAGCGGGACACAGCAGGACACACCGGGGGATACAGCGGGCCACAGTGGGACGCAGCGGGGGACACAGCGGGACACAGCGGGACACAGCGGGGGACACAGCGAGGACACAGCGGGATACATCGGGGCACACAGCGGGACACAGTGGGGACACAGCAGTGGACACAGCGGGACATAGCGGGGGACACAGCGGGAGACAGCGGGGGCCCAGCTAGGACACAGCGGGACACAGAGGGACACAGTGGTGACACAGCGGGGACTCAGTGGGGGACACAGCGGGGGACAAAGCAAGAAACCACGGAACACAGCGGGACACAGCGGGAAACAGGGTTGATCCTGCGTGGACACAGCGGTACACAGCGGGGGACACAGCGGGACACACCGGGGGACACAGCGGGACACAGTGGGGGACAGAGCGTGGGACACAGCGAGACACAGCGGGGACAAAGCTGGACACAGCGGGGTACACAGAGGGACACAGCTGGGACACAGCGGGGAAACAGCGTGACACAGCAGGACACAGCGGGAAACAGCGGGGGACACAGCGAGGACACAGCGGCTCACAACGGGGGACACAGCAAGGACACAGTGGGACACAGCGGGGGACACAGCAAGACATAGCGGGGGACACAGCGGGGGACACAGAGGGACACAACGAGACTCAGCGGGGGACACAGCAGTACACAGCGGGACACAGCGGGGACACAGCAGGGACACAGCGGGGGACACAGGGAGGACACAGCGGGACACAGCAGGGGACACAGCGAGGACACATTGGGACACAGCAGGGACACAGCGGGGACTCAGCGGGGGACACATCGGGATACAGCGGAGAACACAGCGAGGACACAGCGGGACACAGTGAGACACAGCGGGACACAGCGGGGGACACAGCGGGACACAGCGGGGAACACAGGGAGGACATAGCGGGACCCAGCGGGACCCAGCGCCGTTACAGCGGGGACACAGCGGGACACAGTGGGGTGCACAGCTGGGGACACAATGGGACACTCGGGGGACACAGCGAGGACACAGCGGGACACAGCGGTACACTGCGGGGACACTACGGGAACATAGTGGGACACAGCGGCGACACAGATGGGACTCAGCGGGACAAAGCGGGGGACACAGCGGGACACAGCGGGACACAGCTAGGGACACAGCGGGGACAAAGCGGCAGACAGCCGGGGACACAGCGAGGACACAGCGGGACACAGCGGCGACACAGATGGGACTCAGAGGGACAAAGCGGGAGACACAGCGGGACACAGCGGGACACAGCGGGGGACACAGTGGTGGACAGCGGAGACAGAGCGGGGCCAAAGCGAGACACAACGGTGACACAACTGGACACAACAGAGTACACAACGGGACACAGCGGGCACACAGAGGGGACACAGCGGGACATAGCGGGACAAAGCGGAACACAGCGGGTGTCACAGCGGGACACACCAGGGGACCCAGCGAGGACACAGCGGGACACAGCGGGAGACACAGCTGGGGACACAGCGGGATACATG
>NW_012315917.1:0-2035 GCF_000151885.1 Dipodomys ordii
ATTTTTTATGAAGAAAGAATAAACTATCTATAAAATTTCTTTGGTTGGTTCTCTTAGCAGATTGCCCTTTTTTTTACTTTCTTTTTTTTTTCTCTCTCTTCTTTTTCTCTCTATCTTTATTTATCTATTTTTGTCGTCGTGCTCCTGCACCCCTCATGCTTGATGGTGGATGAGGATGAGGAGGAGGAGAAGCAATAGGAGAAGCAGTAGAAGCAGAAGATGCATAAGCAGAGAAGCAGAAGCAGAAGAAAAAGTATAAGCAAAAGAAGCAGAATCAGAGGGAGAACCAGAAGATGCAGAAGAGCTTAAGGAGCAGGAGAAGCAGCAGGAGAATGAGAAGGATAAGCAGAAGAAGGAGAAGCAGAAGCAGAAGAAGCAGCAGAAGGAGAAGCAGAAGCAGAAGAAGATGCAGAAGGAGAAGCAGGAGAAGCAGAAGAAGCAGAAGCAGAAGGAGAAACAGAAGTAGGAGAAGGAGAAGGAGAAGGAAGGGCAGCAGAAGCAATAGGAGAAGCAGAAGGAGAAGCAGAAGCAGAATGAGAAGCAAAAAGAGAAGCAGTAGAAGCAGAAAAACCAAGAGAAGCAGAAGAAAGAGAAGAAGAAGAAGAAGAAGAAGAAGAAGAAGAAGAAGAAGAAGAAGAAGAAGAAGAAGAAGAAGAAGAAGAAGAAGAAGAAGAAGAAGGAGAAGCTTAAGGAGAACCATAAGGAAAAGCATAAGGAGAAGCATAAGGAGAAGCAGTAGATGCAGGAGAAGCAGAAGAAATAGAACAAGCAAAAGAAACAGAAGCAGAAGCAGTGGGAGAACAGAAGAAGGAGAAGGAGAAGGAGCAGCAGAAGGAGAAGCAGAAGCAGAAAGAGAAGCAGAAACAGAAGGAGAACAAAAGGAGAAGCAGGAGAATCAGAAGAAGCAGAAGTAGAAACAGAAAGAGAAGTAGAAGAAGGAGAAGCAGAAGTAGAATCAGAAGAAACAGAAATAGTAGAATAAGCAGAAGCAGAAGCACCAGGAGAAGCAGAAGAAGAAGAAGGAGAAGGTGAAAGAGAAGGATTAGGAGTAGGAGAAGCAAAAGGATAAACAGAACCAGAAAGAGACGCAGAAGGAGAAGCAGCACGAGAAATAGTTGTAGCAGGAGAAGAAGAAGCAGGAGAAGCAGAAGAAACAGAAGGCGCAGAAGCAGAATGAGAAGCAGAAGGAGAAATTGAAGCAGAAGCAGAAGCAGAAGGAGAAGCAGAAGCAGAAGAAGAAGCAGAAGAAGGAGAAGGACAAGGAGAAGGAGAAAGAGAAGCAGAAAGAGAAGCAGAACGAGAAGCAGGAGAAGCAGAAGCTGGAGAAGCCGAAGCAGAAGAAACAAAAGAAGGGGAAGAAGCAGAAGGAGAAGCAGAAACAGAAGGAAAAACAGAAAGAGAAGCAGGAGAAGCAGAAGAAGCAGCAGCAGGAGAAGCAGAAGCAGGAGATGCCGAAAAAGCAAAAGCAGAACCTGAAGCAGAAGGAGAGGCAGGAGAAGCAGAAGAAGCAGAATGTGGAGAAGCAGAAGGAGAAGCAGAAGCAGAAAGAGAAGCAAAAGCAGAAGGAGAAGCAGAAGAAACAGAAGAACCAGAGGCAGTAGCAGAAGAAGCAGAAGATTCAGAAGCAGAAGGAGAAGCAGAAGGAAAAGCAGAAAAACTAGAAGGAGAAGGAGAAGGAGAAACAGGAGTAGAAGCAGAAAGAGAAGCAGAAGAAGGAGCAGTAGAAGGAAAAGCGGCAGGAGAAACAGAAAGAGCAGCAGAAGGAGAAGCAGGAAATGCAGAAACAGGAGAAGAACAAGCAGAAGAAACAGGAGAAGGACAAGAAGCAGAAGCAGAAGGAGAAGCAGAAAGAGAAGGAGGGGAAGCAGAAGAAGCAGAAGCAGGAGAAGCAGAAGCATAAGAATCCGAAGAAGCAGAAGCAGAACCTGGAACAGAAGGAGAAGCAGGAGAAGCAGAAGAAGCAGAATCTTTAGAAGCAGAATGAGAAGCAGAAGGAGAAGCAGAAGCAGAAAGAGAATCAAAAGCAGAAGGAGAA
>NW_012315918.1:0-2035 GCF_000151885.1 Dipodomys ordii
TCTGTTCTTTGCTTCTGTTCTCATCTTCTGTTCTTCTGATTCTACTTCTGCTTCTCCATCTTCTCTTTCTCTTTCTGCTTCTTCTGATTCTCCTGCTTCTCCTTCTTGTTCTCCTTCTGTTTCTGCTTCTCTTTCTGCTCCTGCTTCTCCTTCTGCTGCTCCTTCTCCTTCTTCTGCTTCTCTCACTGCTTCTGCTTCTGCTTCTTTTGCTTATTCTTTTTCTTCTGCTTCAGCTTCTCCTGCTTCTGCTTCTTCTGCTTCTACTGCTTCTCCTTATACTTCTCCTTATGCTTCTCCTTATGCTTCTCCTTATGCTGCTGCTGCTTCTTCTTCTTCGTCGTCTTCTTCTTCTTCTCTTTCTTCTGCTTCTGCTTTTCCTGCCTCTTCTGCTTCTACTGCTTCTCTTTCTGCTTCTTGTCCTTCTCCTGTTTCTTCTCCTTCTGCTTCTCCTGCTTCTGCTTCTTCTGCTTTTCCTGCTTCTCTTTCTGCTTCTCCTTCTGCTTCTCCTGCTTCTGCTCCTTCTCTTTCTTCTGTTTGTTCTCTCTTCTGCTTCTCCCGCTTGTGCTTCTTCTGCTTCTCCTGCTTCTCGTTCTGCTTCTCTTCGTCGGCTTCTCTTTCTATTTCTGCTTCTGCTTATTCTGATTCTGATTCTTCTCCTTCTTCTTCTCCTTCTGCGTCTTCTGCATTTCCTGCTTCTCCTTCTGCATCTCCTTCTGCTTGTGCTTTTCCTTCTGCTTCTTCTTCTGCTCCGGCTTCTACTTCTCCTTCTTCTGCTTCTCCATCTGCTTCTGTTTCTTCTGCTTTTCCTGCTTCTCCTTCTGCTTTTCCTTCTATTTCTCCTTCTCGTTCTTCTGCTATTCCTTCTGCTTCTCTTTCTGGTTCTGCATCTTCAGCTTCTTCTGCTACTGATTCTGCTTCTTCTGTTTCTTCTGCTTCTCCTTCTGCTTCTCCTTCTGCTTTTGCTTCTCTTTCTGCTTCTGCTTCTCCTTCTGGTTCTCCTTCTTCTTCTCCAGATTCTGCTTCTTCTGCTTCTCCTGCTTCTCCTTCTGCTTTAGGTTCTGCTTTTGCTTCTTCGGCTTCTTCTGCTTCTATTTCTGCTTCTCCTTCTGTTTCTGCTTCTCTTTCTGCTTCTGCTTCTTCTCCTTCTTCTATTTCTTCTGATTCTGCTGATTCTGCTTCTCCTTCTGTTCCTCTTTATGCTTCTCCTTCTGCTTTTCCTTCTTCTGCTTCTACTACTGCTCCTGCTTCTCCTTCTCATTCTCCTTTTCTTTCTGCTTCTGCTTATCCTTCTGTTTCTCCTACTCCTAATCCTTCTCTTTCTACTTCTCCTTCTTCTTCTTCTGCTTCTCCTGCTGCTTCTTCTTCTGCTTCTTCTGCTTTTTCTGTTTCTTCTTCTTCTGCTTCAGCTTCTGCTTTTTCTGCTTCTCCTTTTGCTTCTGCTTCTCCGTCTGCTTCTGCTTCTGCTCTTCTCCTTCTTCTGTTTCTTCTGCTTCTCCTTCTCCTGCTTCTTCTTCTGCTTCTCCTACTTCTCTTTCTGCTTCTCCGTCTCATTCTCCTTCTCCTTCAATTTCTCCTTCTTGTGCTTCTCATTCTGCTTCTGCTTCTGCTTCTCCTACTTCTGCTTCTTCTGTTTCTCCTTCTGCTTCTCCTTCTGCTTCACTTTCTGCTTCTGATTCTCCTTCTGCTCCTCCTACTCCTAATCCTTCTCTTTCTCCTTCTTCTTCTTCTGCTTCTCGTTCTGCTTCTGCTTCTTCTCCTTGTTCTGTCTCTTCTGCTTCTGCTTTTCCAGCTTCTGCTGCTTCTGCTTGTCCTTCTGCTTCAGGTTCTCCTTCTGCTTCTTGGGCTTCTTCTGTTTCTTCTGCTTCTGCTTCTCCTGCTACTGCTTCTTCTGCTTCTCTTTTTGCTTCTCCTTCTGCTTCTGCTTCTCCTTCTGCTCCTTCTCTTTCTTCTGTTTCTTCTTCTTCTGCTTCTCCTGCTTCTGCTTCTACTGCTTCTTCAAGATTCTCCAACTTCTCCTTCTTTTTCTACTTCTGTT
>NW_012315919.1:0-2035 GCF_000151885.1 Dipodomys ordii
TAGGGGCCAAAGCGAGACACAACTGTGACACAGCTGGACACAACAGAGTACACAACGGGACACAGCGGGCACACAGCGGGGACACAGCGGGACATAGCGGGACAAAGCGGAACACAGCGGGTGTCACAGCGGGACACAGCAGGGGACCCAGCGAGGACACAGCGGGACACAGCGGGAGACACAGCTGGGGACTCAGCGGGACAAAGCGGGGGACACAGCGGGACACAGCGGGACACAGCGGGGGCCACAGCGAGGGACAGCGGAGACAGAGAGGGGCCAAAGCGAGACACAACGGTGACACAGCTGGACACAACAGAGTACACAACGGGACACAGCGGGCACACAGCGGGGACACAGCGGGACATAGCGGGACAGAGAGGGACCCAGCAGGAACACAGCAAGGACACAGCAGGGGACACAGCGGGACACAGCAGGACACAGCGGGGGACACACCGAGGGACACAGCGGGGGACACAGCAGGACACAGTGGGGAACACAGAGAGAGACACAGCAGGACCCAGCGGGACACAGCATCGATACAGCAGAGACACAGCGGGACACAGCGGGATACACAGCTGTTGACACAACGGGACACAGTGGGGAACACAGCGGGACACAGCGGGACACAGCGGGGCACAGCAGGGAAAAATCGGGAGACAGAGTGGGGAACAGAGCAGGACACAGCGGGGGACAGAGAGAGGACACAGTGGGGACACAGCGAGACTCAGCCGGGGACACAGCGGGGGACAAAGCGGGACACCACGGGACACAGCTGGACACAGCGGGACACGGCGGGGGACACAGCGGGATACAGAGGGGGACATAGCGAGGACACAGCGGGACACAGCGGGACACAGCGGGGGACACAGCGAGGACACAGTGGGGGCCAAAGTGGGGGAAACAGCTGGACACAGCGCGGAACACAGCAAGGACACAGCGGGACACAGCGGGGGACACAGGGAGGACACAGCGGGACACAGCGGGGGACACAGCGAGGACACAGTGGGACACAGCGGCGACACAGAGGGTACTCAGCGGGGGACACATTGTGGGACAAAGTGGGACATCATGGGACACAGTGTTACACAGCGGGACACAGCGGCGACACTGCGGGACACAGCAGGGCAAAGCGGAGGACACAGCGGGCCACAGCGGGCCACAGCGGGGCACACAGCGGGGGACAGTGGAGACAGAGAGTGGCCACAGCGAGACACAGCGGTGACACAGCTGGACACAGCGGGGTACACAGCGGGACACAGCGGGCACACAGCGAGGACACAGTGGGACACAGCGGGACACAGCAGGGACACAATGGGACACAGTGGGACAAAGCGGGAGACACAGTGGGACACAGCAGGCACACAGCGGGGACACAGAGGGACACAGCGGGGATAGAGCGGGACACAGCCGGACACAGCGCAACACAGCGGGGGACACAGCGGGGGACACAGCGGGACACAGTGGTGGACCCAGTGAGGACACAGCGGGACACAGCAGGGGACACAGCAGGACAAAGCGGGGTACACGGCGGGACACAGCGGGACAAAGTGGGGGACACAGTAGGACACAGCGGAGACAGAGATGGGCCACAGCGGGACACAGCCGTGACACAGCTGGACACAGCGGGGTACACAGCAGGACACAGCGGGACACAGCGGGGACTCACCAGGGGACACAGCAACGGACAAACTGGGACACCACGGGACACAGTGGGACACAGCGGGACACAGCGGGGACACTGCGGGAACATAGCGGGACACAGCGGGGTACACAGCGGGACACAGCAGTAGACACAGCGGGGACACAGCGGGACACAGCGGGGGACACAGCGAGGACACAGCGGGTCACAGCAGGACACAGCGTGGGACAAAGCAGGAGACAGCGGGGGACACAGCGAGGACACAGCTGGACACAGCGGGGTACACAGCGGGACACAGCGGAGGACACAGAAGGGTACACAGCGGGACACAGAGAGAAACACAGCGAGGTCACAGCGGGGGCCAAAGCAGGACAACACGGGACACAGTGTGACACA
>NW_012315920.1:0-2035 GCF_000151885.1 Dipodomys ordii
TCAGAAAGAGAGGCAGAAGAAGGAGCAGGAGAAAGAAAAGCAGCAGGAGAAGCAGAAAGAGCAGCAGAAGGAGAAGCAGGAGATGCAGAAACAGGAGAAGCAGAAGCAGAAGAAACAGGAGAAGGACAAGAAGCACAAGCAGAAGGAGAAGCAGAAACAGAAGGAGAGGCAGAAAGAGACGGAGGGGAAGCAGAAGAAGCAGAAGCAGGAGAAGCAGAAGCATAAGAATCCGAAGAAGCAGAAGCAGAAGCTGAAGAAGAAGGAGAAGCAGGAGAAGCAGAAGAAGCAGAAGCAGAAGGAGAAGTAGAAGTAGGAGGAGAAGGAAGAGCCGCAGAAGCAATAGGAGAAGCAGAAGGAGAAGCAGAAGCAGAATGAGAAGCAGAAAGAGAAGCAGTAGAAGCAGAAGAAGCAGGAAAAGAAGAAGCGGAAGAAAGAGAAGAAGAAGAAGAAGAAGAAGAAGAAGAAGAAGAAGAAGAAGAAGAAGAAGAAGAAGAAGAAGAAGAAGAAGAAGAAGAAGAAGAAGAAGAACAAGAAGAAGAAGAAGAAGAAGAAGAAGAAGAAGAAGAAGAAGAAGAAGAAGAAGAAGAAGAAGAAGAAGAAGAAGAAGAAGAAGATGACGAAGATGATGAAGTAGAAGCAGAAGAAGCATGAGCAGGAGAAGCAGAAGCAGTAGAAAAGAATAAGCATAAGAAGAAGAATCAGAGGGAGAAGCAGAAGAAGGAGAAGGAACAGCAGAAAGAGAAGTAGAAGGAGAATCAGAAGGAGAATCAGAAGAAGGAGTAGCAGAAGCAGAAGAAGCAGCAGAAGGAGAAGCAGAAGCAGAAAAAGATGCAGAACGAGAAGCAGGAGAAGCAGAAGAAGCAGAAGCAGAAGGAGAAGCAGAAGTATGAGAAGGAGAAGGAGAAGGAAGTGCAGCAGAAGCAATAGGAGAAGCAGAAGGAGAAGCAGAAGCAGAATGAGAAGCAGAAAGAGAAACAGTAGAAGCAGAAGAAGCAGGAAAAGCAGAAGCAGAAGAAAGAGAAGAAGAAGAAGAAGACGAAAAAGAAGAAGAAGAGGAAGAAGAAAAGAAGCAGCAGCATAAGGAGAAGCATAAGGAGAAGCATAAGAAGAAGCGGTAGAAGCAGAAGCAGGAGAAGCAGAAGCAGAAGAAACAGAAATAGTAGAATAAGCAGAAGCAGTAGCACCAGGACAAGCAGAAGACAAGAAGGATAAGGCGAAAGAGAAGGATTAGGAGTAGGAGAAGCAAAAGGATAAGCTGAAGCAGAAAGAGACGCAGAAGGAAAAGCAGCACGAGAAGTAGGAGAAGCAGGAGAAGCAGAAGCAAGAGAAGCAGAAGAAACAGAAGACGCAGAAGCAGAATGAGCAGCAAAGGAGAAATTGAAGCAGAAGCAGAAGGAGAAGCAGAAGCAGAATGAGAAGCAGATATGGAGAATTGAGAAGGAGAAGGAGAAGCAGAAAGAGAAGCAGAAAGAGAAACAGAACGAGAAGCAGGAGAAGCAGAAGTTGGAGAAGCAGAAGCAGAAGAAACAGAAGGAGAAGAAGCAGAAGCAGAAGGAGAAGCAGAAACAGAAGGAAAAGCAGAAAGAGAAGCAGGAGAAGCAGAAGAAGCAGCAGCAGGAGAAGCAGAAGCAGAAGAAGCCGAAGAAGCAGAAGCAGAATCTGAAGCAGAAGGAGAAGCAGGAGAAGCAGAAGAAGCAGAATCTGGAGAAGCAGAAGGAGAAGCAGAAGCAGAAAGAGAAGCAAAAGCAGAAGGAGAAGCAGAAGGAGAAGCAGTAGAAGCAGAAGAAGCAGAAGAAGGAGAAGCAGAAGGAGAAGCAGTAGATGCAGGAGAAGCAGAAGAAATAGAATAAGCAAAAGAAGCAGAAGCAGAAGCAGTGGGAGAAGCTGAAGAAGGAGAAGGAGAAGGAGCAGCAGAAGGAGAAGCAGAAGCAGAACGAGAAGCAGAAACAGAAGGAGAACAAAAGGAGAAGCAGGAGAATCAGAAGAAGCAGAAGTAGAAACTGAAAGAGAAGTAGAAGAAGGAGAAGCAGAAGTA
>NW_012315921.1:0-2035 GCF_000151885.1 Dipodomys ordii
AGCAGAATCAAAAGAAATAGAAGAAGGATAGAAGCAGAAGCAGAAAGAGAAGCAGAAACAGAAGGAGAAGTAGAAATAGAAGCAGAAGAAGCTGAAGAAGCAGAAGCAGAACCTCAAGCAGAAGGAGAAGCAGGAGAAGCAGAAGAAGCAGAATCTGGAGAAGAAGGAGAACCAGAAGGAGAAGCAGAAGCAGAAAGAGAAGCAAAAGCAGAAGGAGAAGCAGAAAAGGAAGCAGAAGAAGCAGAAGCAGAAGCAGTAGCAGAAGAAGCTGAAGATGCAGAAGCAGATAGAGAAGCAGAAGGAATAGCAGAATAACGACAAGGAGAAACAGAAGGAGAAGAAGAATGAGAAGCAGAAGGAGAAGCAGGAAAAACAGGAGAAGCAGAAACAGACGGAGAAGCAGAAGAAGGAGAAGCAGAAGCAGAAGAAGAAGCAGAAGGAAAAGCACATGCAGAAGGAGATGCAGAAGGAGTAGCAGGAGAAGCAGAAGAAGCAGAAGCAGAAGGAGAAGAAGAAGGAGAAGAAGCAGAATCAGAAGAAGCAGAAGGAGAAGTAGAAAGAGAAGCCGACGAAGAGAAGCAGAACGAGAAGCAGGAGAAGCAGAAGAAGCAGAGCGGGAGAAGCAGAAGAAGAAGAAATAGAAGGAGCAGAAGCAGAAGGAGGAGCAGAAGCAGAAGGAGAAGCAGAAAGAGAAGCAGGAAAAGTAGAAGAAGCAGAAGCAGAAGAAACAGGAGAAGGACAAGAAGCAGAAGGAGAAGCAGAAAGAGAAGCACTAGAAGCAGAAGACGCAGGAAAAGCAGAAGCAGCAGAAAGAGAAGAAGAAGAGGAAGAAGAAGAAGAAGAAGAAGAAGAAGAAGAAGAAGAAGAAGAAGAAGAAGAAGAAGAAGAAGAAGAAGAAGAAGAAGAAGAAGGAGAAGGAGAAGGAGAAGGAGGAGAAGAAGAAGGAGAAGGAGAAGGAGAAGAAGAAGGAGAAGGAGAAGCAGTAGAAGCAGAAGAAACAGAAGAAGCAGAAGCAGGAGAAGCAGAAGCAGAAGAAAAAGAATAAGCATAAGAAGCAGAATCAGAGGGAGAAGCAGAAGAAGGAGAAGCAGAAGCAGAGGAAGCAGCAGAAGGAGAAGCAGAAGCAGAAGAAGATGCAGAAGGAGAAGCAGGAGAAGCAGAAGAAGGAGAAGGAGAAGGCGAAAGAGAAGGATTAGGAGTAGGAGAAGCAAAAGGATAAGCATAAGCAGAAAGAGACGCAGAAGGAGAAGCAGCACGAGAAGTAGGAGAAGCAGGAGAAGCAGAAGCAGGAGAAGCAGAAGAAACAGAAGACGCAGAAGCAGAATGAGAAACAGAAGGAGAAATTGAAGCAGAAGCAGAAGGAGAAGCAGAAGGAGAAGCTGAAGAAGGAGAAGGAGAAGCAGAAAGAGAAGCAGAAAGAGAAGCACAACGAGAAGCAGGAGAAGCAGAAGCAGGAGAAGCAGAAGCAGAAGAAACATAAGAAGGAGAAGAAGAAGAAGGAGAAGCAGAAACAGAAGGAGAAGCAGAAATAGAAGCAGGAGCAGCAGAAGAAGCAGCAGCAGGAGAAGCAGAAGCAGAAGAAGCCGAAGCAGAACCTGAAGCATAAGGAGATACAGGAGAAGCAGAAGAAGCAGAATCTGGAGAAGCAGAAGGAGAAGCAGAAGCAGAAAGAGAAGCAAAAGCAAAAGGAGAAGCATAAGGAGAAGCAGAAGAAACAGAAGAAGCAGAGACAGTAGCAGAAGATGTAGAAGCAGAAGGAGAAGCAGAAGGAAAAGCAGAAGAACGAGAAGGAGAAGGAGAAACAGAATGAGAAGCAGAAAGAGAAGCAGAAGAAGGAGCAGGAGAAGGAAAAGCAGCAGGAGAAGCAGAAAGAGCAGCAGAAGGAGAAGCAGGAGATGCAGAAACAGGAGAAGCAGAAGCAGAAGAAACAGGAGAAGGACATGAAGCAGAAGCAGAAGGAGAAGCAGAAACAGAAGGAGAAGCAGAAAGAGAAGGAGGGAAAGCAGAAGAAGCAGAAGCAGGAGAAGAAGAAGCA
>NW_012315922.1:0-2035 GCF_000151885.1 Dipodomys ordii
TCTGCTTTTTCTTTCTTCTACTCAGATTCTGCTTATCTGCTTCTCTGCTTCTCCTCTCTCTCTTCTCTTCTTCTGCTTCTTCTTCTTTTCTGCCTTTTCAGTTTCTTCTCCTTCAGCTCTGCTTCTTCTGTTTCTGCTTCTCTTTCTGCTTCTCCTTCTGCTTCTGCTACTTCTCCTTCTTCTGTTTCTTCTTCTTCTGCTTCTCGTTCTGCTTCTCTTCGTCTGCTTCTCTTTCTGCTTCTGCTTCTGCTTCTTCTGCTTCTTCTTCTCCTTCTTCTACTCCTTCTGTTCTGCTTCTTCTGCTTCTCCTGCTTCTCCTTCTGCATCTCCTTCTGCTTGTGCTTGTCCTTATTCTTCTTCTTCTGCTTCTCCTTCTCCGTCTGCTACTGCTTCTTCTGATTTTCCTGCTTCTCATTCTGCTTCTCCTTCTGTTTCTCCTTCTCCTTCTTGTTCTTCTTCTTTTCCTTCTGCTTCTCCTTCTGCTTCTGCATCTTCCGCTTCTTCTGCTACTGCTTCTGCTTCGTCTGTTTCTTCTGCTTCTCCTTCTGCTTTTGCTTCTCTTTCTGCTTCTGCTTCTCCTTCTGGTTCTCCTTCTTCTTCTCCAGATTCTGCTTCTTCTGCTTCTCCTTCTGCTTCAGGTTCTTCTTCTGCTTCTTCGGCTTCTTCTGCGTCTATTTCTGCAACTCCTTCTGTTAATGATTCTACTTCTGCTTCTGCTTCTTCTCCTTCTTCTATTTCTTCTCCTTCTGCTTCTCCCGCTTCTGCTTCTTCTTCTCCTTCTGTTTCTCTTTATGATTATCCTTCTGCTTCTCCTTCTCCTCCTTCTTCTGCTTCTCCTTCTGCTTCTGCTTCTCCTTCTGCATCTTCTTCTGTTTCAATTTCTCCTTCTTCTGCTTTTCACTCTGCTTCTGCTTCTCCTGCTTCTGCTTCTCCTGCTTCTCCTTCTCCTTCTCTTTCTACTTCTGCTTATCCTTCACTTTCTTCTACTCCAAATCCTTCTCTTTCTCCTTCTCCTTCTTCTGCTTCTGCTTCTCCTGCTGCTTCCTCTTCTGCTTCTTCTGATTTTTCTATTTCTTCTACTTCAGCTTCTGCTTATTCTGCTTCTCCTTCTGCTTCTCCTTCTGCTTCTGCTTCTGCTCTTCTGCTTCTTCTGGTTCTGCTTCTCCTGCTTCTTCTGCTTCTGCTTCTCCTCCTTCTCGTTCTGCTTCAGGTTCTGCTTCTGCTTTTTCTGCTTCTTCTCCTTCTGCTTCTCCTGCTTCAGCTTCTTCTGCTTCTCCTGCTACTCTTTCTCCTTCTCCTTCTGCTTCTGTTTCTACTTCTGCTTCTGCTTCTGCTCTTCTCCTTCTTCTGTTTCTTCTGCTTCTGCTTCTCCTGCTTCTTCTGCTTCTGCTTCTCCTTCTGCTGCTCCTTCTCTTACTCCTTCTTCTGCTTCTCCCACTGCTTCTGCTTCTTTTGCTTATTTTTTTTCTTCTGCTTCTGCTTCTCCTGCTTCTGCTTCTTCTGCTTCTACTGCTTCTCCTTATGCTTCTCCTTCTTCTTCTTCTTCTTCTCCTTCTTCTTCTTCTTCTTCTTCTTCTTCTTCTTCTTCTTCTTCTTCTTCTTCTTCTTCTTCTTCTTCTTCTTCTTCTTCTTCTTCTTCTTCTTCTTCTTCTTCTCTTTCTTCTGTTTCTGCTTTTCCTGCTTCTTCTGCTTCTACTGCTTCTCTTTCTGCTTCTCATTCTGCTTCTGCTTCTCCTTCTGCTTCTCCTCTTGCTTCTGCTGCTCTTCCTTCCCCTTCTCCTATTTCTGCTTCTCCTTCTGCTTCTGCTTGTCCTTCTGCTTCTGCTTCTTCTGCTTCTCCGTCTGCATCTTCTTCTCCTTCTGCTTCTCCTTCTGCTTCTCCTTTTCCTGCTCCTTCTCCGTCTTCTCCTACTCCCTCTGATTCTGCTTCTTATGCTTATTCTTTTTCTTCTGCTTCTCCTGCTTCTGCTTCTTCTGCTTCTACTGCTTCTCCTTATGCTTCTCCTTCTTCTTCTTCTTCTTCTTCTTCTTCTTC
>NW_012315923.1:0-2035 GCF_000151885.1 Dipodomys ordii
TCACCCTTCATTTACTATTAGAATGCCTAGCTACAGCAATAAGACAGGATGCAAACATAAAAGGTATCCAAATAGGGAAAGATGATATAAAACTCTCCCTATTTGCAGATGCCATGATGTTGTATGTAAATAATCCCACCGACTCAACTCTCAAATTATTCATGCTGATTCAGAACGTTGGCAAATAGCAGGGGAAAAATTTACTCTCAAAAATCAATGGCTTTTCGGTATGCCAAGAATGAGAAAAGCATGGCTGAAATCAGGAAAGCAACTCCATTCATTATAGCCCCACAAAAAATAAAATACCTAGGAATTAATCAAAGAAGTGAATGATCTTTATGATGAAAACTTTAAAAGCCTGAAAAAGGAAATCAAAACGGAACTTACAAAGTGGAAAAACTTCCCATGCTCGTCGATTGGAAGAAACAACATCGTGAAAATGACAATACTTCCCTAGGCTCTCTAAAAATTCAATACTTATCAATATTACAAACTCATTCCTCAAGAAAATAGAAGAGGCAATCTAATAATTCATATGGAACAATAAAAGACCCCGGAGAGCAAAAATGATCCTTAACAGAAAGAACAGTGCTGCAGGAATATCAATACCAAATTTCAAGCTCTACTACAAAGCATAGTAATCAAAAGAGCTAGGTATTGGCACAAGAACAGACCTCACGAATAATGGAATAGAATTGAAAAGCCAGAAATTAACCAACAGACCTATAGCCACCTAATCTTCAATAAGGGAGCTAAAAAAATAGAATGGAAGAAAGACAGCCTCTTCAGTATATGGTGCTGACAAAATTGGTTAATCACTTGTAGAAAACTAAAGCGAGATCCATATATATCACACTGCACAAGAATCAACTCCAAATGGATGAAAGACCTCGGAGTCAAAGCAGACACCCTGAACACATTGCACGACAAACTAGGAGATAACCTCTGTCTCCTTGGCACACACCAAAATTTTCTTAATAGATACCAGAAACAAAACAAATCAAAGAAAGGTTGGACAAATGTAATTGTATGAAATTGAAGAGTTTCTGCATGGCAAAGGACAAAACTAGCAAAATCAATAGAAAGCCCATGTATTGGGAGAAGATCTTCACTAGCCATAAAACAGACAAGGGTGTCATATCTAAAATATACCTGGAACTCAAAAAAAATCAAATCCCCCAACAACAAATGCTCAAAGAAACAACTGCCCAATAAATAAGTGGGTTAAAGACTAAAAAGAAACCTCTCTGAAGAGCAAAGAAGGATGGCCAATAGACACATGAAGAAATGCTCAAACTCCCTAGCAATCAAAGAAATGCAAATCTAAACTACACTGAAATACCACCTTACCCCAGTTAGAATGGCTATAATGTAATATAACAGATGTTGGTGGTACTATAATCTTGTATAACCACGTTGGAAAGTAGTGTGGAGCTTCCTCAAAAGACTCCACATAGAGTTCCCCTATGACACAGCAATCCCACTTTTGAGATTTTATCCAAATGATCACAAAAAGTACCATACTAAATCTACCAGCATAGCTATGTTTATTGCAGCATTATTTAACATAGCTCAGATATGGAACCAACCCAGATGCCCCTCAGTAGATGAATTGATCAAGAAAATATGGTATATATACACAAAGGAATTCTTTGCCTTCATCAGAAAAAAATGGCAGGCATTGCACCGTTTATTAGGAAATGGAAAGCCATGGAAAAAATTATATTAAGTGAAGTAATCCATGCCCAAAGAAACATAGGTTCCGTGGTTTCCTTTATTTGCAATAACTAGTATATGTTGGAGATAAACACAAACTGTCAGACAAGTTGATGAAATAAACACCAAGATAAGGACTCAAATGGTTTTTCTGTCTTGCTATTGTTTCTAGCATATTTAAAAGATTATTTCATTGTTGCTTAGTCTGTCCCTCCCCTATGCTTTAACCTCTATTTTCACTGTATTTGATGTTGGTATAATTTGGTGCGGGGAACAGAAAAACAACTTGGGATACAGGTGGACTCATTGCAACAATGAC
>NW_012315924.1:0-2035 GCF_000151885.1 Dipodomys ordii
TGCTTCTTCAGCTTCTCTTTCTAGCTTCTCCTTTTAGCTTCTAGCTTCTCCTTCTAGCTCCTTCTCCTTCTTCTAGTTTCTTCTTCTTCTTCTAGCTTCTCCCGCTTCTGCTTCTTCTGCTTCTCCTTCGTTTCCTCTGTTTCTGCTTCTCCTTCTCCTTCTTCTAGCTTCTCTTTCTGCTTCTGCTTCTTCTGATTCTCCAACTAATCCTTCTTCTTCTCCTTCTGTTTCTGCTTCTCTTTCTGTTTCTGCATCTCCTTCTGCTTCACCTTCTGCTGCTCCTTCTCCTTCTTCTGTTTCTCCCTCTGCTTCTGCTTCTGCTTCTTATGCTTCTTCTTTTTCTTCTGCTTCTGCTTCTCCTGCTTCTGCTTCTTATGCTTCTACTGCTTCTTCTTCTGCTTCTGCTTCTTCTGCTTCTACTTCTCTTTCTGCTTCTGCTTCTCCTGCTTGTTTTTCTGCTTCTTCTGCTGCTTCTCCTTCTGCTGCTTCTTCTACTTCTCCTTCTGCTTCTCTTTTTGCTTCTCCTTCAGCTTCTGCTTCTTCTGTTTCTCCTGCCTGAATTTCTGAGTTCTACTTCTACTTCTTCTGCTGCTTCTCCTTCTACTTCTACTTCTGCTTCTGTTTCTGCTTCTTCTGCTTCTACTCTTTCAGCTTCTCCTACTTCTGCTTATTGTACTTCTCCTGCTTCTTTTTCTGCTTCTCATTCCTCTTCTGCTTCTCCTTCTGCTTCTGCTTATCCACCTTCTCCTACTTCTGCTTCTCCTTCAGCTTCTGCTTCTTCTGCTTCTCCTGCTTCTCCTTCTGCATCTCCTTCTGCTTGTGCTTGTCCTTATGCTTCTTCTTCTGCTTCTGCTTCTCCTTCTCCTTCTTTTGCTTCTCCTTTTGCTTCTGCTTCTTCTGCTTTTCCTGCTTCTCCTTCTGCTTCTGCTTCTTCTGCTTCTCCTGCTTCTCCTTCTGCATCTTCTTCTGCTTCTGCTTCTCCTTCTCCTTCTGCTTCTCCTTCTGCTTCTTCTTCTTCTGCTTTACCTGCTTCTCTTTCTGCTTCTCCTTCTGCTTCTCCTTCTGTTTCTCCTTCTCCTTCTTGTTCTTCTGCTTTTCCTTCTGCTTCTTCTGATTCTGCTACAACTCCTACTGTTTCTATTTCTTCTGTTTCTTCTGCTTCTCCTTCTGCTTTTGATTCTCTTTCTGCTTCTGCTTGTCCTTCAGCTTCTCATTCTGCTTCTCCAGATCCAGCTTCTTCTGCTTCTCCTGCTTCTCCTTCTGCTTCAGGTTCTGCTTCTGCTTCTTCGGATTCTTATGCTTCTGCTTCTCCTGCTTCTGCTTCTTCTGCTTCCCCTCCATCTCTTTCTGCTTCTCCTTCTGTTTCTGCTTCTCCTTCTGCTTCTGCTTCTTGTCCTTCTCCTGTTTCTTCTGCTTCTGCTTCTCCTGTTTCTGCATCTCCTGCTTCTCCTTCTGCTGCTCTTTCTGCTTCTCCTGCTGCTTTTCCTTCTCCTGCTCCTTCTTCTGCTTCTCTTTCTGCTTCTCCTTCTGTTTCTCCTTCTCCTTCTCGTTCTTCTGCTTTTCCTTCTGCTTCTCCTTCTGCTTCTGCATCTTCTGGTTCTTCTGCTACTGCCTCTGCTTCTTCTGTTTCTTCTGCTTCTCCTTCTGCTCTCCTTCTGCTTTTGCTTCTCTTTCTGCTTCTGCTTCTGCTTCTGCCTCTCCAGATTCTGCTTCTTCTGCTTCTCCTGCTTCTCCTTCTGCTTCAGGTTCTGCTTCTGCTTCTTCGGCTTCTTCTGCTTCTGCTTCTCCTGCTGCTGCTTCTTCTGCTTCTCCTGCTTCTCTTTCTGCTTTTCCTTCTGTTTCTGCTTTTCCTTCTGTTTCTGCTTCTTCTCCGTCTTCTTCTTATTCTTCTTCTTCTTCTTCTCCTTCTTCTTCTTCTTCTTCATCTTCTTCTTCTTATTCTTCTTCTTCTTCTTATTCTTCTTCTTCTTCTTCTTCTTCTTATTCTTCTCTTTCGTCAGAAATCTGCTTTTCCTGCTTCTTCTGCTTCTACTGC
>NW_012315925.1:0-2035 GCF_000151885.1 Dipodomys ordii
TCTGTAGCGTGCTAAATAATCATTTAGAGTAGAGATTGGTTCTCATGTGCTCTGTAGTGTACATAGAGCAGTAGGAATAGAGGAGTACAGAGCATTGTAGCAGCAGAAGTGTAGCTTTACTGTTGTGTTCAGTGGGGAAGCGGTGTAGCGTTAGTGCAGTAGCTGAAGTGAAGAGAAGTTGAGAAGTGTAGAGTACCTCAGCAGCAATAGGTGAGCAGAAGGAGAAGCAGAGGAGAAGCGAATGAGAAGCAGTATAAGAAGTTGAAGCGGATAGCAGATGCAGCAGAATATTAGAGAAGAAGAAGAGCAGAAGAAGAAGTAGAACAAGAGAAGAGAAGAAGAAGAAGAAGAAGAAGAAGAAGAAGAAGAAGAAGAAGAAGAAGAAGAAGAAGAAGAAGAAGAAGAAGGAGAAGGAGAAGGAGAAGGAGAAGGAGAAGCAGTAGAAGCAGAAGAAGCAGAAGCAGGAGAAGCAGAAGCAGAAGAAAAAGAATAAGCATAAGAAGCAGAATCAGAGGGAGAAGCAGAAGCAGGAGAAGCAGAAGCAGAAGAAGCAGCAGAAGGAGAAGCAGAAGCAGAAGAAGATGCAGAAGGAGAAGCAGAAGAAGCAGAAGATTGAGAAGGAGAAGGCGAAAGAGAAGGATTAGGAGTAGGAGAAGCAAAAGGATAAGCAGAAGCAGAAAGAGACACAGAAGTAGAAGCAGCACGAGAACTAGGAGAAGCAGGAGAAGCAGAAGCAGGAGAAGCAGAAGAAACAGAAGACGCAGAAGCAGAATGAGAAGCAGAAGGAGAAATTGAAGCAGAAGCAGAAGCAGAAGGAGAAGCAGAAGCAGAAGGAGAAGCAGAAGAAGGAGAAGCAGAAACAGAAGCACAACGAGAAGCAGGAGAAGCACAAGCAGGAGAAGCAGAAGCAGAAGAAACATAGGAAGGAGAAGAAGCAGAAGCAGAAGGAGAAGCTGAAACAGAATGAAAAGCAGAAAGAGAAGCAGGAGAAGCAGAAGAAGCAGCAGCAGGAGAAGCAGAAGCAGAAGAAGCCGAAGAAGCAGAAAGCAGAACTGAAGCAGAAGGAGAATCAGGAGAAGGAGAAGAAGCAGAATCTGGAGAAGCAGAAGGAGAAGCAGAAGCAGAAAGAGAAGCAGACGAAGAGAAGCAGAACGAGAAGCAGGAGAAGCAGAAGAAGAAGAAACAGAAGGAGGAGAAGTAGCAGAAGCAGAAGGAGAAGTAGAAGGAGAAGCAGAAAGAGAAGCAGAAACAGAAGGAGAAAAAGAAAGAGAAGGAGGGGAAGCAGAAGAAGCAGAAGCATAAGAATCCGAAGAAGCAGAAGCAGAACCTGAAGCAGGAGAAGTAGAAGAAGCAGTATCTGGAGAAGCAGAATGAGAAGCAGAAGGAGAAGCAGAAGCAAAAAGAGAATCAAAAGCAGAAGTAGAAGCAGAAGAAACAAAAGAAGCAGAAGCAGTAGTCGTTGTAGCAGAAGGAAAAGCAGTAGGAAAAGCAGAAGAACGAGAAGGAGAAGCAGAAGGAGAATCAGAAGGAGAAGCAGAAGAAGGAGAAGGAGAAGCAGAAGAAGAAGAAGCAGCAGAAGGAGAAGCAGAAGCAGAAGAAGATGCAGAAGGAGAAGCAGAAGAAGCAGAAGCAGAAGAAGAAGCAGAAGTAGGAGAAGGAGAAGGAGAAGGAAGGGCAGCACAAGCAATAGGAGAAGCAGAAGGAGAAGCAGAAGAATGAGAAGAAGAAAGAGAAGCAGGAGAAGCACAAATGCAGAAGCAGGAGAAGCAGAAACAGAAGATACAGAAGAAGAAGAAGAAGAAGAAGAAGAAGAAGAAGAAGAAGAAGAAGAAGAAGAAGAAGAAGAAGAAGAAGAAGAAGAAGAAGAAGAAGAAGAAGAAGAAGAAGATGAAGAAGAAGAAGAAGAAGAAGCAGAAGAAGAAGGAGAAGCAGAAGGAGAAGAAGAAGAAGTAGAAGTAGAAGCAGAAGGAGAAGTAGAAGAAGGAGAAGGAGGAGCAGATGGACAAGCATCAGGAGTAGCAGAAAGAGAAGCAGA
>NW_012315926.1:0-2035 GCF_000151885.1 Dipodomys ordii
GAGAAGAAGAAGAAGAAGAAGAAGAAGAAGAAGAAGAAGAAGAAGAAGAAGAAGAAGGAGAAGGAGAAGGAGAAGCAGTAGAAGCAGAATCAGGAGAAGCAGAAGCAGAAGAAAAAGAATAAGCATAAGAAGCAGAATCAGAGGGAGAAGCAGAAGAAGGAGAAGCAGAAGCAGAAGAAGCAGCAGAAGGAGAAGCAGTAGCAGAAGAAGATGCAGAAGGAGAAGCAGGAGAAGCAGAAGAAGGAGAAGGAGAAGGCGAAAGAGAAGGATTAGGAGTAGGAGAAGCAAAAGGATAAGCAGAAGCAGAAAGAGACGCAGAAGGAGAAGCAGCTCGAGAAGTAGGAGAAGTAGGAGAAGCAGAAGCAGGAGAAGCAGAAGAAACAGAAGACGCAGAAGCAGAATGAGAAGCAGAAGGAGAAATTGAAGCAGAAGTAGAAGGAGAAGCAGAAGCAGAAGGAGAAGCATAAGAAGGAGAAGGAGAAGCAGAAAGGGAAGCAGAACGAGAAGCAGGAGAAGCAGAAGCAGGAGAAGCAGAAGCAGAAGAAATAGAAGGAGAAGGAGTTGAAGCTGAAGGAGAAGCAGAAACAGAAGGAAAAGCAGAAAGAGAAGCAGGAGAAGCAGAAGAAGCAGCAGCAGGAGAAGCAGAAGCAGAAGAAGCCGAAGAAGCAGAAGCAGAACCTAAAGTAGAAGGAGAAGCAGGAGAAGCAGAAGAAGCAGAAACTGCAGAAGCAGAAGGAGAAGCAGAAGCAAAAAGAGAAGCAAAAGCAGAAGGAGAAGCAGAAGAAACAGAAGAAGCAGAGGCAGTAGCAGAAGAACAGAAGATGCAGAAGCAGAAGGAGAAGCAGAAGGAAAAGCAGAAGAACGAGAAGGAGAAGGAGAAGGAGAAACAGAAGGAGAAGCAGAAAGAGAAGCAGAAGAAGGAGCAACAGAAGGAAAAGCAGCAGGAGAAGCAGAAAGAGCAGCAGAAGGAGAAGCAGGAGATGCAGAAACAGGAGAAGCAGAAGCAGAAGAAACAGGAGAAGGACAAGAAGCAGAAGTAGAACCAGAACCTGAAGCAGAAGGAGAAGCAGGAGAAGCAGAAGAAGCAGTATCTGGAGAAGCAGAATGAGAAGCAGAAGCGGAAAGAGAATCAAAAGCAGAAGGAGAAGCAGAAGAAACAGAAGAACAGAAGCAGTAGCAGTTGCAGCAGTAAGAGAAGCAGAAGGAAAAGCAGAAGAACGAGAAGGAGAAGGAGAAACAGAAGGAGAAGCAGAAAGAGAATCAGAAGGAGAAGCAGAAGAAGCAGAAGAAGGAGAAGCAGAAGAAGCAGAAGGAGAAGCAGAAGCAGAAGAAGAAGCATAAGGACAAGCACAAGCAGAAGGAGATGCAGAAGGAGAAGCAGGAGAAGCAGAAGAAGCAGAAGAAGAAGTAGAAGCAGGAGAAGGAGAAAGAAGAGCAGCAGAAGCAATAGGAGAAGCAGTAGGAGAAGCAGAATCAGAATGAGAAGCAGAAAGAGAAGCAGTAGAAGCAGAAGAAGCAGGAAAAGCAGAAGCAGAAGAAAGAGAAGAAGAAGAAGAAGAACAAGAAGAAGAAGAAGAAGAAGAAGAAGAAGAAGAAGAAGAAGAAGAAGAAGGAGAAAGAGAAGCATAAGGAGAAGCAGTAGAAGCAGAAGATGCAGAAGCAGGAGAAGCAGAAGCAGAAGAAAAGGAATAAGCATAAGAAGCAGAATCAGAGGAAGAAGAAGTAGGAGCAGCAGAAGGAGAAGCAGAAGGAGAATCAGAAGGAGAAGCAGAAGCAGAAGACGTAGCAGAAGGAGAAACAGAAGCAGAAGAAGATGCACAAGGAGAAGCAGGAGAAGCAGAAGAAGCAGAAGCAGAAGGAGAAGAAGAAGTAGGAGAAGAAGAAGGAGAAGGAAGGGCAGCAGAAGCAATAGGAGAAGCAGATGGAGAAGCAGAAGCAGAATGAGAAGCAGAAAGAGAAGCATTAGAAGCAGAAGCAGGAAAAGCAGAAGCAGAAGAATGAGAAGAAGAAGAAGCAGAAGAAGAAGAAGAAGAAG
>NW_012315927.1:0-2035 GCF_000151885.1 Dipodomys ordii
TCATTCTGCTTCAGGTTCTCCTTCTGCTTCTTGGGCTTCTTCTGTTTCTTCTGCTTCTGCTTCTCCTGCTACTGCTTCTTCTGCTTCTTCTGCTTCTTTTTCTGCTTCTCCTTCTGCTTCTGCTTCTCCTTCTGCTCCTTCTCTTTCTTCTGTTTCTTCTTCTGCTGCTTCTCCCGCTTCTGCTTCTTCTGCTTCTCCTGCTTGTCCTTCTCCTTCTGCTTCTTCTTCTTCTTCTTCTCCTTCTCTTTCTGATTCTGCTTCTGCTTCTTCTGATTCTCCAACTTCTCCTTCTTCTTCTCCTTCTGTTTCTGCTTCGCTTTCTGCTTCTGCATCTCCTTCTGCTTCACCTTCAGCTGCTCTTTCTCCTTCTTCTGTTTCTCCCTCTGCTTCTGCTTCTTATGCTTCTTCTTTATCTTCTGCTTCTACTTCTCCTGCTTCTGCTTCTTATGCTTCTACTGCTTCTTCTTCTGCTTCTGCTTCTTCTGCTTCTACTTCTCTTTGTGCTTCTGCTTCTCCTGCTTGTTTTTCTGCTTCTTCTGCTGCTTCTCCTTCTGCTGCTTCTTGTACTTCTCCTTCTCCTTCTCTTTTTGCTTCGCCTTCTGCTTCTGCTTCTTCTGTTTCTCCTGCATGAATTTCTCATTCTATTTCTTCTGCTGCTTCTCCTTCTGCTTCTGCTTTTACTTCTGATTCTGATTCTGCTTCTTCTGCTTCTTCTCTTTCAGCTTCTCCTGCTTCTGCTTCTTGTGCTTCTCCTGCTTCTCTTTCTGCTTTTCATTCCGCTTCTGCTTCTCCTTCTGCGTCTGCTTCTCCTCCTTCTCCTTCTCCTACTTCTGCTTCTCCTTCATCTTCTGCTTCTTCTGCAATTCCATCTGCATCTCCTTCTGCTTGTGCTTGTCCTTATGCTTCTTCTTCTGCCTCTGCTTCTCCTTCTCCTTCTTTTGCTTCAACTTTTGCTTCTGCTTCTTCTGATTTTCCTGCTTCTCCTTCTACTTCTGCTTCTTCTGCTTTTCCTTCTGCATCTTCTTCTGCTTCTGATCTCTTTCTCCTTCTTCTTCTGCTTCTCCTTCTTATTCTTCTTCTGCTTCTTCTTCTTCTGCTTTACCTGCTTCTCTTTCTGCTTCTGCTTCTGATTCTCCTTCTCCTTCTTGTTCTTCTGCTTTTCCTTCTGCTTCTCGTTCTGCTTCTGCTACAACTGCTACTGCTTCTACTTCTTCTGTTTCTTCTGCTTCTCCTTCTGATTTTGATTCTCCTTCTGCTTCTGCTTCTCATTCTGCTTCTCCAGATTCTGATTCTTCTGCTTCTCCTTCTGCTTCAGGTTCTCCTTCTGCTTCTTCGGATTCTTATGCTTCTGCTTCTCCTGCTTCTGCTTCTTCTGCTTCCCCTCCTTCTCTTTCTGCTTCTCCTTCTGTTTCTGCTTCTCCTTCTCCTTCTGCTTCTTGTCCTTCTCCTGTTTGTTCTGCTTATGCTTCTACTGTTTCTGCATCTCCTGCTCCTCCTTCTGTTGCTCTTTCTGCTTCTCCTTCTGCTTTTCCTTCTCCTGCTCCTTCTTCTGCTTCTCTTTCTGCTTCTCCTTCTGTTTCTCCTTCTCCCTCACCTTCTCGTTCTTCTGCTTTTCCTTCTGCTTCTCCTTCTGCATCTTCTGCTTCTTCTGCTACTGCCTCTGCTTCTTCTGTTTCTTCTGCTTCTCCTTCTGCTTCTCCTTCTGCTTTTGCTTCTCTTTCTGCTTCTGCTTCTCCTTCTGCTTCTCCAGTTTCTGCTTCTTCTGCTTCTCCTTCTGCTTCAGGTTCTGCTTCTGCTTCTTCGGCTTCTGCTTCTGCTTCTCCTGCTGTTGCTTCTTCTGCTTCTCCTGCTTCTCTTTCTGCTTTTCCTTCTGTTTCTGCTTCTCCTTCTGCTTCTGCTTCTTCTCCTTCTTCTGTTTCTTCTGTTTCTGCTTCTCCTGCTTCTGCTTCTCCTGCATCTCGTTCTGCTTCTCTTTCTGCTTCTACTTCTCCTTCATATGCTTCTCCAAGTGCTTCTGCATCTCCTTCTGCTTCAA
>NW_012315928.1:0-2035 GCF_000151885.1 Dipodomys ordii
TGATGGGACAGAGCGGGGACTTAATGGGGCACTCTGGGACACAGTGAGGGACATAGCGGGACTCATATGGGATACAACAGAGTATACAGCGGGGCACAGCGGGGCACAAAGTGGGGGATACAGTGGGACTTAGCGGGACACAGCGGGGGACACAGCGTTGACACAGCGGGACATAACTTGGAACACTGCGAGGACACAGTGGGACATAGAGAGTCAAAGCTGGGTACACAGGTTGTACTCAGTGGGACTCAGTGTGTGACACAGCAGTACCCAGCGGGACACAGCTGGGGTCACAGAGGGGTACAGAGTGGTACACAGAGAGGACACAGCGGGACACAGCGGGATTCAGCGTTGATACAGCGGGGACACAGCGGGACACAAAGGGGTACTCAGCTGGGGACACAACGGCACACAGGGGGGGACACAGCGAGAAAACAGGGAAACACAAGGGGGGACACAGAAAGGAAACAGCGGGGGACACAGCGAGGAAACAGCGGGACACAGCGGGACACAGCAAGGGACAAAGTGGGGGACAGCGGGGGACACAGCAAAAGACAAAGCAGGACACCATGGGACACAGTGTGACACAGCGGGACACAGCGGGGGTCCCATCGAGGACACAGCGTGATATATTTGGGGGACACAGAGAGGACACAGCGGGGGACACAGCGGGGGACACAGCGGGACACAGCGGGGAACACTGTGAGGACACAGCGGGACCCAGCGGGACACAGCGTCGATACAGCGGGGACACAGCGTTACACAGCGTGGTACACAGCTGTGGACACAACGGGACACAGTGGGGGCACAGCGGGACACAGCGGGACACAGCTGGACACAGCGGGGAGAAAGCGTGAGACACAGCGGGGGACAGAGAGGGAGACAGAGGGGGACACAGCGAGGACACAACGGGACACAGCGGTGACAAAGCGGGGGACACAGAGGGACACAGCGGGGGACACAGAGGGGGAGACAGCAGGACACAGCGGGACACAGCGGGGGACACAGTTGGGACACAGTGGGACACAGCGGGGGACACAGCGAGGACACATTGGGACACAGCGGGGACACAGCGGGACTCAGCAGGCGACACAGCGGGACTCAGCAGGCGACACAGCAGTCACAGCGGGACAATGCGGGACACAGCAGGGGACACAGAGGGGTACACAGCGGGACACAGCGGGAAACACAGCGAGGACACAGCGGGACCCAGCGGGACACAGCGTCGATACAGCGGGTACACAGCATTACACAGCGTGTTGCACAGCTGTGGACTCCACGGGACACAGTGGGGACACAGCGGGACACAGCGGGACACAGTGGGACAAAGCAAGGACAAATCGTGAGACACAGCGAGGGACAGAGCGGGAGACAGCGGGGAACACAGCGACGACACAGCAGGGCACAGCGGGACACAGCAGGGACAGAGCGGGACACAGCGGGGACACAGCGGGACTCAGCAGGCGACACAGCAGTACACAGCGGGACAATGTGGGACACAGCAGGGGACACAGAGGGGTACACAGCGGGACACAGCGGGGAACACAGCGAGGACACAGCGGGACCCAGCGGAACACAGCGTCGATACAGCGGGTACACAGCATTACACAGCGTGTTACACAGCTGTGGACACAACAGGACACAGTGGGGAGACAGCGGGACACAGCGGGACACAGTGGGACAAAGCAAGGACAAATAGTGAGACACAGCAAGGGACAGAGCGGGAGACAGCGGGGGACACAGCGACGACACAGCAGGGCACAGCGGGACACAGCAGGGACAGAGCGGGACACAGCAGGACACAGCGGGGGACACAGCGGGACACAGCGGGGGAGGCACCGAGGACACAGCGGGACACAGCGGGACAAAGCGGGGGACACAGCGGTGAAACAGCTGGACACAACGGAGTACATAGCGGGACACAGCGCGCACACAGGGGGACACAGCGGGACACAGCGGGACACAGCAGGGACAGAGCGGGACACAGCGGAACACAGTGGGACACAGCGGGGGACACAGCGAGACCCAGCGGAGG
>NW_012315929.1:0-2035 GCF_000151885.1 Dipodomys ordii
AGGGGTACACAGAAGGACACAGCGGGACACAGCGTGAAACACAACCGGACACAGCGGGGGACACAGTGGACACAGCGGGGGACACAGCGGGACAAAGCGGGACACAGTGGGGACAGAGTGGGACACAGCGGGGACACAGCGGGGGACACAGCGGGGACACAGCGGGGACACAGAGGGACACAGCGGGGACACAGCGGGGACACAGCGGGGACACAGAGGGACACACCGGGGACACAGCGGGGACACAGCGGGACACAACAGAGACACAGCGCAACACAGCGGGGGACACAGCGGGACACAGCCTAGGACAGAGCGGGACACAGCGTGGACACAGCGGGACACAGCGAGACACAGCAGTGACAAAGCGGCGACACAGCGGGACAAATCGGGACCCAGCGGGACACATCGGGGACACAGCGGGGACACATCGCGGGACACAGTGGGACACAGTGGGGTACACAGCGGGACACAGCGGGGACACAGCAGGGGCACAGTGGGAAACAGCCGTACACAGCGGGGGACAAAGCGGGACACACCGGGACACAGCGGTACACAGCGGGGGCCACAGCGGAGGACACAGAGCTGCACACAGCGGGAGAGAGTGGAACACAGCACGGACACAGCAGGGACAAAGCGGGACATAGCGGGGACAAACCGAGGACAGAGCGGGACACAGAGGTACACAGCGAGGGACACAGCGGGGGACAGTGGGGACAAACCGGGGAACAACGGGGACACAGCGGGACACAGCTAGGACACAGCGGAGACACAGCGGGGACACAGCAGGGGACAAAGTGGGACACAGCAGGGGATACAGCGCGGACACAGAGAGGATGTAGGGGGACACTGCGGGACACAGTGGGACACAGCGGGGACACAGAGGGACATAGCAGTTACACAGCGAGGACACACCAGGGACACAGCGGGACACAGCGGGGACACAGCTGGGGACACAGTGGGGGACACAGTGGTAAACAGCGGGGGACACAGAGGGACTCAGCGGGGGACCCAGCAAAGAACACAGCGGGACACAGCGGGGGACACAGGGGAACACAGCGGGACACAGCCGGACACAGCTGGGGACACAGCGGGTGACACAGCGGGGGAAACAGCGGGAAACAGCGGGGGACACAGCGAGGACACAGCAGGACACAGCGGGGGACACAGCAGGATACAGCGGGGTACACACAGGCAGACACAGCGGTACACATCGGGACACAGCGGGTACACAGCGGGGACACAGCGGGCGACAGCAGGCCACAGCGGGGCCACAGCAGGACAAAGCGGGGTCACAGCGGGGACACAGTGGGGGACACAGCAAGGACACAGCGGGACACAGAGAGATACACAGCGAGGACACAGCGTGACACATGGGGACACAGCGGGACCCAGCGGGGGACCCATCCAGGACACAGCGGGAAACAAATGGGGACACAGCAAGGACACTGCAGGACACAGCGTGAAAGAGCAAGACACAGCGGGAGACACAGCCGGGGACACAGCGGGACACAGCAGGACACAGGGGGACACAGCGGGTCACAGCGGGGACACAGTGGGGGACACAGCGAGGACACAGCGGGACACAGAGGAATACACAGAGAGGACACAGTGTGACACATGTGGACACAGTGGGACACAGCGGGGGACACAGAGAGGACACAGCGGGACACAAATGGGGACACAGCAAGGACACAGCAGGACACAGGGTGAAAGAGCGGGACACAGCGGGGGACACAGCCGGGGACACAGCGGGGTACAGCAGCACACAGTGAGGACACAGCGGTGGACACAGCAGGGAACACAACGGGTGACACAGCGGGACACAGTGGGGTACACAAAGGGACACAGCAGGGGACACTGTAGCGGACACAGTGGGACTTATCGGGACACAGCGAGACACAGCGGGGAACACAACGATGGACACAGCGGGACACAGCGGAGAAATAGTGGGGGACACAGCGGGGGACACTGCGGGATACAGAAGGACACAGCGAGGACACAGCGGGACACAGGAGGACACAGCGGGGACACAGTG
>NW_012315930.1:0-2035 GCF_000151885.1 Dipodomys ordii
TTTTGTAGATCAGAATTTGAAGTTGAAGGATAATGCATAAGCTGTAAATAGTATTCATATGGGTAAGGAGATGTCGAAGGAATCAGAAGTAGCAGAAGCATTAGCAGTTTGCTGCAAGAAGCAGATGGAGAAGCATAAGTTATATGCTGAAGGAACGAGTAGGAGGATGTAGAAACAGAAGGAGAAGCAGAAGGAGAAGCAGAAGAAGCAGAAGGAGAAGCAGAAGGAGAAATCAGAAGCAGAAGAAGCAGCAGAAGTAGAAGCAGAAGCAGAAGAAGATGCAGAAGGAGATGCAGGAGATAGCAAAAGAAGCAGAAGCAGAAGTAGATTGAGAAGTAGGAGAAGGAGAAGGAAGAGCTGCAGAAGCAATAGGAGAAGCAGAAGGAGAAGCAGAAGCAGAATGAGAAGCAGAAGGAGAAGCAGTAGAAGAAGAAGAAGCAGGAAAAGCAGAAGCAGCAGAAAGAGAAGAAGAAGAAGAAGAAGAAGAAGAAGAAGAAGAAGAAGAAGAAGAAGAAGAAGAAGAAGAAGAAGAAGAAGAAGAAGAAGAAGAAGGAGAAGGAGAAGGAGAAGGAGAAGGAGAAACAGTAGAAGCAGAAGAAGCAGAAGCAGGAGAAGCAGAAACAGAAGAAAACGAATAAGCATAAGAAGCAGAATCAGAGGGAGAAGCAGATGAAGGAGAAGCAGAAGCGGAAGAAGCAGCAGAAGCAGAAGAAGATGCAGAAGGAGAAGCAGGAGAAGCAGAAGACGGAGAAGGAGAAGGCGAAAGAGAAGGATTAGGAGTAGGAGAAGCAAAAGGATAAGCAGAAGCAGAAAGAGACGCAAAAGGAGAAGCAGCACGAGAAGTAGGAGAAGCAGGAGAAGCAGAAGCAGGAGAATCAGAAGAAACAGAAGACGCAGAAGCAGAATGAGAAGCAGAAGGAGAAATTGAAGCAGAAGCAGAAGCAGAAGGAGAAGCAGAAGCAGAAGGAGAAGCAGAAGAAGGAGAAGGAGAAGCAGAAAGAGAAGCACAACGAGAAGCAGGAGAAGCAGAAGCAGGAGAAGCAGAAGCAGAAGAAACATAGGAAGGAGAAGAAGCAGATGCAGAAGGAGAAGCAGAAACAGAAGGAAAAGCAGAAAGAGAAGCAGGAGAAGCAGAAGAAGCAGCAGCAGGAGAAGCAGAAGCAGAAGAAGCAGAAGCAGAACCTGAAGCAGAAGGAGAAGCAGGAGAAGCAAAACTAGAATCAGAAGAAACAGAAGAAGCAGAGGCAGTGGCAGAAGAAGCAGAAGATGCAGAAGCAGAAGGAGAAGCAGAAGGAAAAGCAGAAGAACGAGAAGGTGAAGGAGAAGGAGAAACAGAAGGAGAAGCAGAAAGAGAAGCAGAAGAAGGAGCAGGAGAAGGAAAAGCAGCAGGAGAAGCAGAAAGAGCAGCAGAAGGAGGAGCAGGAGATGAAGAAACAGGAGAAGCATAAGCAGAACAAACAGGAAAAGGACAAGAAGCAGAAGCAGAAGGAGAAGCAGATACAGAAGGAGAAGCAGAAAGAGAAGGAGGGGAAGCAGAAGAAGCTGAAGCAGGAGAAACAGAAGCATAAGAATGTGAAGAAGCAGAAGGAGAACCTGAAGCAGAAAGAGAAGCAGGAGAAGCAGAAGAAGCAGAATCTGGAGAAGCAGAAGGAGAAGCAAAAGGAGAAGCAGAAGCAGAAAGAGAATCAAAAGCAGAAGGAGAAGCAGAAGAAACAGAAGAAGTAGAAGCAGTAGCAATTGTAGCAGAAGCAGAACGAGAAGCAGAAGGAAAAGCAGAAGAACAAGAAGGAGAAGGGAAACAGAAGGACAAGCACTAGGAGAATAGGAAGGAGAAGCAGAAGGAGAAGCAGAAGCAGAAGAAGATGCAGAAGGAGAAGCAGAAGAAGCAGAAGCAGAAGGAGAAGCAGGAAAAGCAGAAGAAGCAGAAGCAAAAGGAGAAGCAAAAGAAGGAGAAGGAGAAGCAGAGGCAGAAGAAGAAGCATAAGGAGAAGCACAAGCAGAAGGAGATGCAGAAGGAGAAGCAGAAGAAGCAGAA
>NW_012315931.1:0-2035 GCF_000151885.1 Dipodomys ordii
CTGTTTCTGCTTCTCCTTCTGCTTCAGCTTCTTGTCCTTCTCCTGTTTGTTCTGCTTATGCTTCTCCTGTTTCTGCATCTCCTGCTCCTCCTTCTGCTGCTCTTTCTGCTTCTCCTGCTGCTTTTCCTTCTCCTGCTCCTTCTTCTGCTTCTCTTTCTGCTTCTCCTTCTGTTTCTCCTTCTCCCTCACCTTCTCGTTCTTCTGCTTTTCCTTCTGCTTCTCCTTCTGCTTCTACATCTTCTGCTTCTTCTGCTACTGCCTCTGCTTCTTCTGTTTCTTCTGCTTCTCCTTCTGCTTCTCTTTCTGCTTTTGCTTCTCTTTCTGCTTCTGCTTCTCCTTCTGCTTCTCCAGATTCTGCTTCTTCTGCTTCTCCTTCTGCTTCAGGTTCTGCTTCTGCTTCTTCGGCTTCTTCTGCTTCTGCTTCTCCTGCTGCTGCTTCTTCTGCTTCTCCTGCTTCTCTTTCTGCTTTTCCTTTTTTCTGCTTCTCCTTCTGCTTCTGCTTCTTCTCCTTCTTCTGTTTCTTCTGCTTCTGCTTCTCCTGCTTCTGCTTCTCCTGCTTCTCGTTCTGCTTCTCTTTCTGCTTCTACTTCTCCTTCTTCTGCTTCTCCTTCTGCTTCTTCTTCTCCTTCTGCTTCAATTTCTCCTTCTGCTTCTCATTCTGCTTCTGCGTCTTCTGTTTCTTCTGCTTCTCTTGCTTCTGCTTCTCCTGCTTCTCCTACTTCTCGTGCTGCTTCTCTGTCTGCGTCTCTTTCTGCTTCAGCTTATCCTTTTGCTTCTCCTACTCCTAATCCTTCTCTTTCGCCTTCTCCTTCTTGTTCTTCTGCTTGTCCTGGTGCTTCTGCTTCTGCTTATTCTACTATTTCTGTTTCTTCTGCTTCTGCTTCAGATTGTGCTTCTTCTGTTTCTCCTTCTGCTTCAGATTCTGCTTCTGCTTCTTCGGCTTCTCCTGTTTCTTCTGCTTCTGCTTCTCCTGCTTCTTCTGCTTCTCCTGCTTCTCTTTCTGCTTCTCCTTCTGCTTCTGCTTCTCCTTCTGCTTCTGCTTCTGCTCTTCTCCTTCTTCTGTTTCTTTTGCTTCTGTTTCTTCTGCTTCTTCTTCTTCTGTTTCTTCTGATTCTACTTCTGCTTCTCCTTCTCCTAATTCTCTTTCTGCTTCTTCTGATTCTCCTGCTTCTCCTTCTTGTTCTCCTTCTGTTTCTGCTTCTCTTTCTGCTTCTCCTTCTGCTGCTCCTTCTCCTTCTCCTTCTTCTGCTTCTCCCACTGCTTCTGCTTCTGCTTCTTTTGCTTATTCTTTTTCTTCTGCTTCTGCTTCTCCTGCTTCTGCTTCTTCTGCTTCTACTGCTTCTCCTTATGCTTCTTCTGCTTCTACTGCTTCTCCTTATGCTTCTTCTCCTTCTTCTTCTTCTTCTTCTTCTTCTTCTTCTTCTTCTTCTTCTTCTTCTTCTTCTTCTTCTTCTTCTTCTTCTTCTTCTTTTTCTTCTTCTTCGTCTTCTCCTTCTCCTTCTTCTTCTTCTTCTTCTTCTTCTTCTTCTTCTTCTTCTTCTTCTTCTTCTTCTTCTTCTTCTTCTTCTTCTTCTTCTTCTTCTTCTTGTTCTTGTTCTTGTTCTTCTTCTTGTTCTTCTTCTTCTTCTTCTTCTTCTTCTTCTTCTTCTTCTTCTTCTTCTTCTTCTTCTTCTTCTTCTTCTTCTTCTTCTTCTCTTTCTTCTGCTTCTGCTTTTCCAGCTTCTTCTGCTTCTACTGCTTCTCTTTCTGCTTCTCATTTTGCTTCTTCTTCTCCTTCTGCATCTCCTATTGCTTCTGCTGCCCTTCCTTCTCCTTCTTCTTCTCCTACTTCTTCTTCTCCTTCTGCTTTTGCTTCTTCTGATTCTCCTGCTTCTCGTACTGCATCTTCTTCTGCTTCTGCTTCTCTTTCTGCTGCTTCTTCTGCTTCTGCTTCTCCGTCTTCTGCTTCTCCTTCTGATTCTCCTTCTGCTTCTCCTTCTCCTTCTTCTGCTTCTCCCTCTGATTCTGCTTCTTATGCTTATTCTTTTCTTCTTGA
>NW_012315932.1:0-2034 GCF_000151885.1 Dipodomys ordii
GCTTCTCCTTCTCCTTCTCCTTCTTCTTCTTCTTCTTCTTCTTCTTCTTCTTCTTCTTCTTCTTCTTCTTCTTCTTCTTCTTCTTCTTCTTCTTCTTCTTCTTCTTCTTCTCCTCCTCCTTCTCCTTCTTCTTCTCTTTATTCTGCTTTTTCTTTTCCTGCTTCTTCTGCTTCTACTCCTTCTCTTTCTTCTTCTCATTCTGCTTCTGCTTCTCCTTCTGCTTAACCTATTGCTTCTGCGGCTCTTCCTTCTCCTTCTCCTACTTCTACTTCTCCTTCTGCTTCTGCTTCTTCTCCTTCTCCTGCTTCTCATTATGCATCTTCTTCTGCTTCTGCTTCTCCTTCTGCTGCTTCTTCTGCTTCTGTTTCTCCTTCTGCTTCTCCTTCTGCTTCTTCTGCTTCTCCTTCTGATTCTCCTTCTCCTTCTGCTTCTGTTTCTCTTTCTCCTTCTTGTTCTCCTGCTTTTCCTTCTGCTTCTCCTTCTGCTGCAACTGCTACTGTTTCTGCTTCTTCTGTTTCTTCTGCTTCTCCTTCTGCTTTTGATTCTCTTTCTGCTTCTGCTTCTCCTTCAGCTTATCATTCTGCTTCTCCAGATTCTGCTTCTTCTGCTTCTCCTGCTTCTCCTTCTGCTTCAGGTTCTGCTTCTGCTTCTTCGGATTCTTATGCTTCTGCTTCTCCTGCTTCTCCTGCTTCCCCTCCTTTTCTTTCTGCTTCTCCTTCTGTTTCTCCTTCTCCTTCTGCTTCTGCTTCTGCTTCTTGTCCTTCTCCTGTTTCTTCTGCTTCTGCTTCTCCTGCTTCTGCTTTTTCTGCTTTTCCTGCTTCTCTTTCTGCTTCTCCTTCTGCTTCTGCTTCTCCTTCGGCTTCTGCTCCTTCTCCTTCTTCTGTTTCTTCTTCTTCTGCTTCTCCCGCTTCTGCTTCTTCTGCTTCTCCTGCTTCTCGTTCTGCTTCTCTTCGTCGGCTTCTCTTTCTACTTCTCCTTCTGCTTCTGCTTCTTCTCTTTAGTTCTTCTCCTTCTGCTTCTGCTTCTTCTGCTTCTCCTGCTTCTCCTTCTGCATCGCATTCTGCTTGTGCTTTTCCTTGTGCTTCTTCTTCTGCTTCTGCTTCTCCTTCTCCTTCTTCTACTTCTACGTCTGCTTCTGCTTCTTCTGCTTTTCCTGATTCTCTTTCTGCTTCTCCTTCTGCTTCTTCTTCTGTTTCTCCTTCTCCTTCTCGTTCTTCTGCTATTTCTTGTGCTTCTTTTTCTGCTTCTACATCTTCAGCTTCTTCTGCTACTGCTTCTCTTTCTTCTGTTTCTTCTGCTTCTCCTTCTGCTTCTCCTTCTGCTTTTGCTTCTCTTTCTGCTTCTGCTTCTCCTTCTGCTTCTCCAGATTCTGCTTCTTCTGCTTCTCCTGCTTCTCCTTCTGCTTCAGGTTCTGCTTCTGCTTCTTCGGATTCTTATGCTTCTGCTTTTCCTGCTTCTGCTTCTTCTGCTTCCCCTCCCTCTCTTTCTGTTCTCCTTCTGTTTCTGCTTCTCCTTCTGCTTCTGCTTCTTCTCCTTCTTCTGTTTCTTCTGCTTCTGCTTCTCCTGCTTCTGCTTCTCCTGCTTCTCTTTCTGCTTTTATTTCTACTTCTCCTTCTCCTACTTCTGCTTCTCCTTCTGCTTCTGCTTCTCCTTCTGCTTCAATTTCTCCTTCTGCTTCTCATTCTGCTTCTGCGTCTTCTGTTTCTTCTGCTTCTCCTGCTTCTGCTTCTCCTGCTTCTACTTCTCGTGCTGATTTTCCTTATGCGTCTCTTTCTGCTTCTGCTTATCCTTTTGCTTCTCCTACTCCTAATCCTTCTCTCGCCTTTCTCCATCTTCTTCTGCTGCTTCTCCTGCTGCTTCTGCTTCTGCTTGTTCTACTATTTCTGTTTTCTTCTACTTTCTGCTTCAGATTGTGCTTCTTCTGTTTCTCCTTCTGCTTTAAAATTCTGCTTCTGCTTCTTCGGCTTCTTCTGTTTCTTCTGCTTCTGCTTCTCCTGCTTCTTCTGCTTCTCTCCTCTTCTTTCCGGCTTCTCC
>NW_012315933.1:0-2034 GCF_000151885.1 Dipodomys ordii
CGCTGTGTCCCGCTGTATCCCGCTGTGTCGCCGCTTCGTCACTGCTGTGTCTCGCTGTGTCCCGCTGTGTCCACGCTGTGTCCCGCTCTGTCCCAGGCTGTGTCCCGCTGTGTCCCCCGCTGTGTTCCCCTGTGTCACTGCTGTATCCCACTGTGTCCCCGCTGTGTCCACTCTGTTTCCCGCTGTGTCCCCGTTCTGTCCCCGCTGTGTCCCCTGCTGTGTCCCCGCTGTGACCCACTCTGTCCCCACTGTGTCCCGCTTTGCCCTGCTGTGTCCCCCACTGTGTCCCGCTGTGTCCCCCGCTGTGTCTGGTTGTGTTTCCCGCTGTGTCCCGCTGTGTCCTGCTGTGTATCCCCTGTGTCCCGCTGTGAACCGATGTGTCCCCGCTGTGTCCCCGCTGTGTCTCCCTGCTGTCCCCCGCTCTGTCCCCACTGTGTTCCGCTGTGTCCCCGCTGTGTCCCCGCTGTGTCTCCCTGCTGTCCCCCGCTGTGTCCCCTCTGTGTCCCGCTGTGTCCTCGTTGTGTCCCCGCTGTTTCCCGCTGTGTCCTGCTGTGTCCAGCTGTGTCCCCGCTGTCCCCCGCTGTGTCCCCTGCTGTATCCCCGCTGTGTCCAGCTGTGTCCCATTTTGTCCCGCTGTGTCCCGCTGTGTCCTTGCTTTGTCCCCCGCTTTGTCCCCGCTGTGTCCCGCTCTGTCCCTTTGTGTCCCCCGCTGTGTCCCGCTGTGTCCCCTGCTGTGTCCCCCGCTGTGTCCCGCTGTGTCCCGTTGTGTCTTGCTGTGTCCCCGTTGTGTCCTGCTGGGTCCTCTGTTTCCCGCTGTCCCCCGCTGTGTTCCCTGCTGTGACCCCTGCTGTGTCCCGCTGTGTCCCTGCTGTGTCCCCGCTGGGTCCCGCTGTGTCCCCACTGTGTCCCAGCTGTGTCCCGCTGTGTCCCTGGTGTGTCCTCATTGTGTAACAGCTAAGCCCCTCTGTATCCCCGCAGTGTCCCACTGTGTCCCCCGCTGTTTCCCCGCTGTGTCCCCGCTTTGTCCTCCTGTGTACCGCTGTGTCCTCGCTGTGTCCTTCTGTATCCTGCTGTGTCCCCCGCTGTGTCCCCCACTATTTCCTCGCTGTGACTTCCTGTGTCCATGCTGTGTCCCCGCTGTGTCCGGCTGTGTCCCGCTGTGTTCCCCGCTGTGTTCCCCGCTGTGTCCCACTGTGACCTCGCTGTGTCCCCGCTGTGTCCCACTGTGTCCCCGCTGTGTAACGCTGGGTCCCCCCCTTTTGTGTCCACTGTGTCTTCAGCTGTGTCCCCAATGTGTCCTGCTGTGTCCCCCTGTGTCCCGCTGTGTCCCCTGCTTTGTCCCCTGCTGTGTCCCGCTGTGTCCTGCTGTGGCCTTGCTGTGTCCCCTGCTGTGTCTCTCTGTGGCCCGCTTTGTCCTCATTGTGTCCCCTGCTATATCCCGCTGTGTTCCCCGCTCTGTCCCGCTGTGTCCCCGCTGTGTCCCGCTGTGTCTCCGGCTATATCCTGCTCTGTCCCCAGCTGTGTCCTGCTGTGTCCCTGCTGTATCCCCGATGTGTCCCACTGTGTACCCCACTGTGTCCCGCTCTGTCGCACTGTGTCCCCCGCTGTGTTCCCCTCTGGGTCCTGCTGTGTCCGGCTGTGTCCCGCTGTGTACTCGCTGTGTCCCCGCTGTTTCCTGCTGTGTCCTCGCTGTGTCCCAGCTGTGTCCCGCTGTGTCTCTCGCTGTGTACCTCTGTGTCCCGCTCTGTCCTCGCTTTGTCCCCGCGATGTCCCGCTGTGTCCCCGCTGTGTCTTGCTGTGTCCTGCTGTGTCCCTGCTGTGTCCCGATGTGTACCACTGTGTCTGCCTCTGTGTACCTCGCTGTGTCCTGCTGTGTCCTCGCTGTGTCCCCCGCTGTTTCCCACTGTTTCCCCCGCTGTGTCACCCGCTGTGTCCTTTGATGTGTCCCCAGCTGAGTCCCGCTGTGTCCCCCGCTGTTTACCGCTGTGTCCCCACTGTGTCCCCCGCTTTGTCCTCGCTGTGTCCCCGCTCTGT
>NW_012315934.1:0-2034 GCF_000151885.1 Dipodomys ordii
AGAAGCAGAAGCAGAAGAAGAGAAGAAGAAGAAGAAGAAGAAGAAGAAGAAGAAGAAGAAGAAGAAGAAGAAGAAGAAGAAGAAGAAGAAGAAGAAGAAGAAGAAGAAGAAGGAGAAGACGAAGAAGAAGAAAAAGAAGAAGAAGAAGAAGAAGAAGAAGAAGAAGAAGAAGAAGAAGAAGAAGAAGAAGAAGAAGAAGAAGGAGGAGGAGGAGGAGGAGGAGGAGGAGGAGAAGCATAAGGAGAAGCAGTAGAAGCAGAAGAAGCAGAAGCAGGAGAAGCAGAAGCAGAAGAAAAAGAATAAGCAAAACAAGCAGAAGCAGAAGCAGGGGGAGAATCAGAAGAAGGATAAGGAGAAGGAGCAGCAGAAGGAGAAGCAGAAGCAGAATGAGAAGCAGAAACAGAAGGAGAACAAGAAGGAGAAGCAGGAGAATCAGAAGAAGCAGAAGTAGAAGCAGAAAGAGAAGGAGAAGAAGGAGAAGCAGAAGTAGCATCAGAAGAAACAGAAGAAGAAGAAGCAGAAGAAACAGAAGCAAAAGAAACAGAAGAAGGAGAAGAGCAGAAGCAGAAGGAGAAACAGAAGAAGCACAATCTGAAGCAGAAGCAGAAGAAACAGTAATAGTAGAATAAGCAGAAGCAGAAGCAGCAGGAGAAGCAGAAGACGACTGAGAAGGCGAGAAAGAAGGATTAGGAGTATGAGAAGCAAAAGGATAAGCAGAAGCAGAAAGAGACGCAGAAGGAAAAGCAGCACGAGATGTAGGAGAAGCACGGAGAAGCAGAAGCACGAGAAGCAGAATGAGAAGCAGAAGGAGAAATTGAAGCAGAAGCAGGAGAAGCAGAAGCAGAAGGAGAAGCAGAATGAAGGAGAAGGAGAAGCAGAAAGAGAAGCAGAACGAGAAGCAGGAGAAGCAGAAGCAGGAGAAGCAGAAGCAGAAGAAACAGAAGGAGAAGAAGCAGAAGCAGAAGCAGAAACAGAAGGAAAAGCAGAAAGAGAAGCAGGAGAAGCAGGAGAAGCAGAAGCAGAAGAAGCCGAAGAAGCAGAACCTGAAGCAGAAGGAGAAACAGGAAAAGCAGAAGAAGCAGAATCTGGAGAAGCAGAAAGAGAAGCAAAAAGAGAAGCAGAAGGAGAAGTAGAAGAAGCAGCAGAAGGAGAAGTAGAAGAAGCAGCAGGAGGAGACGCAGCAGAAGAAGCAGAAAAACAAGCAGGAGAAGCAGAAGCAGAAAGAGAAGTAGAAGCAGAAGAAGCAGAAGAAGTAGAAGCACAAGAAGAAGCAGTAGAAGCATAAGAAGCAAAAGCAGGAGAAGCAGAAGCAGAAGAACAAGAAGAAGATTAAGAAGCTGAAGCAGAAGCAGAGGGAGAAACAGAAGAAGGAGAAGGAGCAGCAGAAGGTGAAGCAGAAGGAGATGGAGAAGCAGAAAGAGAAGCAGAAACAGAAGGAGAAGAAGAAGGATTAGTTGGAGATTCAGAAGAAGCAGAAGCAGAAAGAGAAGCAGAAGAAGGAGAAGGAGAAGCAGAAGCAGAGGAAAGGAAGGAGAAGCAGAAGAAGCAGTAGATGCAGAAGCAGGAGAAGCAGGAGAAGCAGAAGAAGAAGAAGAAGAAGAAGAAGAAGAAGAAGAAGAAGAAGAAGAAGAAGGAGAAGGAGCAGAAGGAGAAGCAGAAGCAGAAGCAGAAGGAGAAGCAGAAAGAGAAGGAGAAGAAGCAGTAGCAGGAGAAGCAGAAGCACAAGAAACAGAAGAAGCTGAAGAAGCAGAAGCAGGACCTGAAGCAGAAGAAACAGAACAAGCAGAAGAAGCAGTAGGAGAAGCAGAACGAGAAGCAGAAGAAGAAGAAGGAGAAGGAGAAAGAGAAGGATTAGGAGTAGGAAGAGCAGAAGGAGAATCAGAAGCAGAACGAGAAGCAGAAGGACCAGCAGAAGGAGAAGCAGAAGGAGAAGCAGAAGAAGGAGAAGCAGAAGCAGAAGAAGCAGCAGAAGGAGAAGCAGAAGCAGAAGAAGATGCAGAAGGAGAAGCAGGAGAAGCAGAAGAAGCAAAAGCA
>NW_012315935.1:0-2034 GCF_000151885.1 Dipodomys ordii
CCCGCTTTGTCCCCCGCTGTGTCCCGCTGTGTCTCGCTGTGTCCCGCTGTGTCCTCGCTTTGTCCCATGCTGTGTTAAGCTGTGTCCTCCCTGTGTCCCCCCTGTGTCCCGCTGTGTCCCCCGCTGTGCCCCGCAGTGTCCCGCTGTGTCCCGCTGGGTCCCCCGCTGTGTCCCGCTGTGTCCCCCGCTGTGCCCCGCAGTGTCCCCCTGTGTCCCGCTCTGTCCCCCACTGTGTCCCCCGCTGAGTCCTCTATGTGTCGCCGCTGTGTCCCGCTGTGTCCTTGCTGTGTCCCCTGCTGTCTCCCGCTTTGTCCCACGCTGTGTCCCACTGTGTCCCGCTGTGTCCTCGCTGTGTCCCCTGCTGTGTCCTGCTTTGTTCCCGCTGTGTCTCTAGCTGTGTCCCGCTGTGTGCCCCGCTGTGTCCCACTATGTTCCCGCAGTGTCCTCGTGTGTCCCCGCTGTGTCCTCGCTGTGTTCCCCGCTGTGTCCCGCTGTGTCCCCCGCTGTGTCTCGCTGTGTCTACTGCTGTGTCCCCAATGTGTCCCGCTGTGTCTCGCTGTGTCCCGCTGTGTCCTCGCTGTTTCCCACGCTGTGTTCTGCTGTGTCCTCGCTGTGTCCCCCGCTGTGTCCCGTTGTGTTTCCAGCTGTGTACCCCACTGTGTCCCGCTGTGTCCCCGCTGTATCGACGCTGTGTCCCGCTGGGTCCCGCTGTGTCCTCCCTGTGTTCCCCACTGTGTCCCGCTATGTACCCCTCTGTGTCCCTCGCTGTGACCCGCTGTGTCCCGCTGTGTGCTGCTGTGCCCCCCGCTGTGTCCCGCTGTGTCCCAATGAGTCCACGCTGTGTCCCGCGCTGGGTCCCGCTGGGTCTCCCCTGTTTCCCCTGCTGTGTCCCGCTGTGTCCGGCTGAGTCCCCCGCTGTGTCCCCCGCTGTGTCTCCCGCTGTGTCCCGCTTTGTCCCCCCTGTGTCCCCCACTGTGTCCCGCTTTTTCCCTGCTGTTTCCCCGCTGTGTCCCGCTGTGTCCCGCTGTGTCCCCCGCTGTGTCCCGCTTTGTCCCCCCTGTGTCCCCCACTGTGTCCCGCTGTGTCCCCTGCTGTGTCCCCGCTGTGTCACACTGTGTTCCACTGGGTCCGGATGTGTCCTGGCTGTGTCTCCCACAGTGTTCCGCTGTGTCCTTCTTGTGTCCCCCGCTGTGTCCCGGTGAGTTCCGCGCTGTGTCCCGCTGTGTCCCCGCTGTGTGTCCTCTATGTCCCGCTGTGTACCCAGCTGTGTCCAGCTGTGTCACCGCTGTGTTCCGCTGTGTCCCCTCTCTGTCCCCCGCTATCCCCTCCTGTGTCCAATGCTGTCTCCCGCTGTGTCCCGCTGTGTCCCCCATTTTGTCGCGCTGTGTCCCCGCAGTGTCGCCGCTGTGTCCCGATGTGACACACTGTGACCCGTGGTGTCCCGCTTTGTCCCCCGCTCTGTCCCTCGCTGTGTCCCGCTGTGTCCCCCTCTGTGTCCCGCTGTGTCCTGCTGTGTCCCCCGTGTGTCCCGCTGTATCCCGCTGTATTCCGTGGTGTCCCGTTTGTCCCCCGCTGTGTCCCCCGCTGAGTCCCCGCTTTGTCCCCGCTGTGACCTGCTGTGTCCCGCTGTGTCCCGCTGTGTCCCGCTGTGTCCTCCCTGTGGCCCCGCTGTGTCCAGCTGTGTCCCCGGTTGTGTCCCGCTGGGTCCCCTGCTGTGTCACTGCTGTGTCCCGCTGTGTTCCACTGTGTCCCGCTGTGTCTTTGCTGTGTCTCCCGCAGTGTCCCGCAGTGTCCTCGCTGTGTCCCCCACGGTGTCCTTCTTTGTCCACTGCTGTGTCCCACTGTGTACCCGTCTGTGTCACCCGCTCTGTCCTTGCTGTGACCCGCTGTGTCCCGCTGTGTCCCGCTGTGTACTGCTATGTCCCCCGCTGAGTCCCGCTGTGTTCCCGTTGTGTCCCAATGTGTCTTCGCTGTGTCCCCCCTGTGTCCCGCATGTGTCCCCCCTGTGTCCCCCGCTGTGTCCCGCTGTGTCCC
>NW_012315936.1:0-2034 GCF_000151885.1 Dipodomys ordii
CTGCTGTGTCCCGCTGTGTCTACTGATTTGTTCCTGCTGTGTCCCTCTGGGTCCCGCTGTGTCCCCCTGTGTCCTCACTGTGTCCCACGCTGTGTTCCGCTGAGTCCTTGCTGTGTCCCCCGATGTGCCCCGTTGTGTCCCCAGCTGTGTATTCCGCTGTGGCCCACTATGTCCCCGCTGTATCGACGCTGTGTCCCGCTGTGTCCCACTGTGTCCTCGCTGTGTCCCCCGCTGTCTCCCGCTCTGTCCCCCGCTGTGTCTCACGCTTTGTCCCAGCTGTGTCCCACTGTGTTCTGCTGTTTCCCGCTGTGCCCCCACTGTGTCCCGTTGTGTCCACTGCTGTGTACCCCGCTGTGTAACGCTGTGTCCCCGCTGTATCGACGCTGTGTCTCGCTGGATCCCGCTGTGTCTTCGCTGTGTTCCCCGCTGTGTCTCGCAGTGTCCCCCATTGTGTCCCCCGCTGGGTCCCGCTGTGTCCCGCTGTGTCCCGCTGTGGCCCGCTCTGTCCCTGCTGTGTCCCGCTGTGCCCTGCTGTGTCCTAGCTGTGTCCCCCGCTGTCTCGAGCTCTGTCCCTCGCTGTGTCTCACGATTTGTCCTTGCTTTGTCCCACTGTGTCCCGCTGTGTCCCGCTGTGCCCACACTGTGTCCCCTTGTGTCCACAGATGTGTACCACACTGTGTAACGCTGTATCCCCGCTGTATCTACGCTGTGTCCTGCTGGGTCCCGCTGGGTCCTCGCTGTGTTCCCTGCCATGTTCCCCTGTGTCCCCCGGTGTGTCCCCCGCTGTGTCCTCGCTGTGTCCCCCGCTGTATCCCGCTGTGTCCTCGCTGTATCCCCCGCTGTGTCCCGCTGTGTCCCCCGCTGTGTCCCGCTGTGTCCCGCTGTGTCCCCTGCTGTGTACCCTGCTTTGTCCCGCTGTGTCCTCGCTGTGTCCTGCTCTGTCTCCTCCTTGTCCCCGCTGTGTTCCGCTGTGTCCCGTGGTGTCCCGCTTTGTCCCCCACTGTGTCCCCCGCTGAGTCCCCGCTGTGTCCCCGCTGTGTCCCGCTCTGTCCTCCCTGTGTCCCTGGCTGTGTCCCGCTGTGTCCCCCGCTGTGTCCCCCGCTGTGTCCTCGCTGTGTTCCCCGCTGTGTCCCGCTGTGTCCTCACTGGGTCCCCCGCTGTGTCCCACTGTGTCCCCCGCTGTGTCCCGCTGTGTCCCGCTCTGTCCCTGTTGTGTCCCGCTGTGTCCCACTCTGTCCCTGCTGTGTCCGGCTGTGTCCCGCTGTGTCCCCGCTTTGTGCCCGATGTGTCCCGCTCTGTACTCCGTTGTGTCAGGCTGTGTCACTGTTGTGTCTCGCTGTGTCCCCTCTCTCTCTCCGCTGTCCCCACGCTGTGTCCCCCGCTGTGTCCCGCTGTGTCCTGCTGTGTCCCCCGCTTTGTCCCGCTGTATCCCCGCAGTGCCCCCCGCTGTGTCCCGCTGTGTCACACTGTGTCCCATGATGTCCTGCTTTGTCCCCCATTGTGTCCCACGCTGAGTCCCCCGCTAAGTCCCCTCTGTGTCGCCGCTGTGTCCTGCTGTGTCTTCGCTGTGTCCCCCGCTCTCTCCCACTTTGTCCCACCCTGTGTCCCGCTGTGTCTTCGCTGTGTCGCCCGTTGTGTCCCACTGTGTCCCCGCTGTGTCCCAAGCTGTGTCCCGCTGTGTCCCGCTGTGTACCCCACTGTGTCCCGCTATGTTCCCGCAGTGTCCCCGCTGTTTCCCGCTGTGTCCCGCTGTGTCCTCGCTGTGTCCCCAGCTGTGTCCCGTTGTGTCCCCAGTTGTGTACCCCGCTGTGTCCCGCTGTGTCCCCGCTGTATCAACGCTGTGTCCCGCTGGGTCCTGCTGTGTCCTCCCTGTGTTCCCTGCTGTGTGCCCGCTGTGTCCCGCTGTGTACTCTGTTGTGTCCAGCTGTGTCACCTCTGTGTCTCGCTGTGTCTACTGCTGTGTCCCCACTATGTCCCGCTGTGTCTCGCTGTGTAACCGCTGTGTCCTCGCTGTGTCCTCTGCTGTGTCCCGTT
>NW_012315937.1:0-2034 GCF_000151885.1 Dipodomys ordii
TTCCCGCTGTGTCCCCGCCTTGTCCCGCTCTGTCCTCCCTGTGTCCCCCGCTGTGTCCCGCTGTGTCCCCTGCTGTGTCCCGCTGTGTCTAGTGCTTTGTTCCTGCTGTGTCCCTCTGTGTCCCGCTGTGTCCCCCTGTGTCCTCACTGTGTCCCACGCTGTGTTCCGCTGTGTCCTTGCTGTGTCCCCCGATGTGCCCCGTTGTGTCCCCAGCTGTGTACCCCGTTGTGGCCCACTGTGTCCCCGCTGTATCGACGCTGTGTCCCGCTGTGTCCCACTGTGTCCTCGCTGTGTCCCCCGCTGTCTCCCGCTCTGTACCCCGCTGTGTCTCACGCTTTGTCCCAGCTGTGTCCCACTGTGTTCCGCTGTTTCCCGCTGTGCCCCCACTGTGTCCCGTTGTGACCACCGCTGTGTACCACGCTGTGTAACGCTGTGTCCCCGCTGTATCGACGCTGTGTCCCGCTGGGTCCCGCTGTGTCCTTGCTGTGTTCCCCGCTGTGTCCCGCAGTGTCCCCCGCTGTGTCCCCGCTGTGTCCCCCGCTGTGTCCCTCTGTGTCCTCGCTGGGTCCCCCGCTGTGTCCTGCTTTGTCCTCTGCTGTGTCCCGCTGGGTCCCACTGTGTCCCGCTCTGTCCCTGCTGTGTCCCGCTGTGTCCTGCTGTGTCCTCGCTGTGTCCCCCGCTTGTCCCCCGCTGTGTCTCACGATTTGTCCTCGCTGTGTCCCACTGTGTCCCGCTCTGTCCCGCTGTGCCCCCACTGTGTCCCCTTGTGTCCACAAATTTGTACCACACTGTGTAACACTGTATCCCCGCTGTATCGACGCTGGGTCCCGCTGGGTCCCGCTGTGTCCTCGCTGTGTTCCCTGCTGTGTCCCGCTGTGTACCCCCGGTGTGTCTCCCGCTGTTTTCCTGTCTTTTTCCCCCGCTGTGTCCCGCTGTGTCCTCGCTGGGCCCCCCGCTGTTTCCCGCTGGGTCCCCCGCTTTGTCCCTCTGTATCCCGATGTGTCCCCTGCTCTGTACCCTGCTTTGTCCCGCTGTGTCCACCGCTGTGTCCCACTGTGTCCCCCGCTGTGTCCCGCTGTGTCTTCGCTGAATCCCGCTCTGTCTCCCCCTTGTCCCCGCTGTGTCCCGCTCTGTCCCGTGGTGTCCCGCTTTGTCCCCCGCGGTGTCCCCCGCTGAGTCCCCGCTGTGTCCCCGCTGTGTCCCGCTGTGTACTGTTGTGTCCCACGCTGAGTACCGCTGTGTCCCCGCTGTGTCCCCGCTGTGTCCCAATGTGTCCCCGGCTGTGTCCCTCTGTGTCTACGGCTGTGTTCCTGCTCTGTCCCGCTGTGTCCCGCTGTGTCCCCCTGTGTCCTCACTGTGTCCCACGCTGTGTTCTGCTGAGTCCTTGCTGTGTCCTCCGATGTGCCCCGTTGTGTCCCCAACTGTGTACCCCGCTGTGGCCCAGTCTGTCCCCGCTGTATCGACCCTGTGTCCCGCTGGGTTCTGCTGTGTCCTCGCTGTGTCCACCGCTTTGTCCTGCTGTGTCCACCGCTGTGTCCCGCTGTGTCCCCCGCTCTGTCCCGCTGTGTCCACCGGTGTGTCCCGCTGTGTCCCCCGCTGTGTCCCGCTGTGTCCTCGCTGTGTCCCCCGCTGTCTCCTGCTCTGTCCCCCGCTGTGTCTCATGCTTTGTCCCCGCTGTGTCCCACTGTGTTCTGCTGTGTCCCGCTGTGCCCCCACTGTGTCCCGTTGTGTCCACAGCTGTGTACCCTGCTGTGTAACGCTGTGTCCCCGCTGTATCGACGCTGTGTCCCGCTGGGTCCCGCTGTGTCCTCGCTGTGTTCCGCGCTGTGTCTCGCAGTGTCCCCCGCTGTGTCCCCCGCTGTGTCCTCGCTGTGTCCCCTGCTGTGTCCCGCTGTGTCCTTGCTGTGTCCCCCGCTGTGTCCCGCTGTGTCCCCGCAGGGTCACTGCTGTTTCCCGCTGTGTCTCGTGGTGGCCCACTTTGTCCCCCGCAGTGTCCCCCGCTGAGTCCCCGCTGTGTCCCCGCTGTGTCGCGCT
>NW_012315938.1:0-2034 GCF_000151885.1 Dipodomys ordii
GCTGTGTACTGCTGTGTCCCACTGTGTCACGCTGTGTCCCGCTCTGTCCCCGCTGTGTCCCGCTGTCTCCGGCTTGTCCTGCTGTGTGGCAATGTCTCTGCTGTGTACCCCGCTGTGTCCTCGCTGTGTCCCACGCTGTGTTCCCCTGTGTCCTCATTGTGTCCCCCGCTGTTTCCCGTTGTGACCCCAGCTGTGTACCCCGCTGTGTCCCGCTATGTCGCCTTTGCATCGACGCTGTGTTCCGCTGGGTCCCGTTGTGTCCTTGATGTGTTCCCAGCTTGTCCTGCTGTGTACTCCTCTGTGTCCCCCGATGTGTCCCGCTTTGTCCCCCACTGTGTCCCGCTGTGTCCCGCTGTGTCCCCCGTTGTGTCCCTGCTGTGTCCCCGCTGTGACCCGCTGTGTCCCGCTGTGTACTGCTGTGTCCCCCGCTGAGTCCCGCTGTGTCCCCCCTGTGTCCCAATGTGTCCTCGCTGTGTCCCCCGCTGTGTCTCACTGTGTCCCGCTGTGTCCCGTGTGTCACCGCTGTGTCCCGCTGTGTCCCGCTGTGTCCCCACTGTGTGCTCGCCTTGTCCCGCTGTGTAACCCGCTGTGTCCAGCTCTGTCCCCGCCTTGTCCCGCTGTGTCCCATATCTGTCCCCTGCTGTGTCCCCTGCTGTGTCTCGCTGTGTCCCGCTGTGTCCCCAGCTTTGTCTAGCTGTGTTCCCGCAGTGTCCCCGCTGTGTTCCGTTGTGTCACACTGTGTCCCGTGGTGTCCTGCTTTGTCCTCCGCTGTGTCCCCCGCTGAGTCCCCTCTGTGTCCCCGCTGTGTCCCACTGTGTCCTCGCTGTGTCCCCCGCTGTCTCCCGCTTTGTCCCATGCTGTGTCCCACTGTGTCCTCGCTGTGTCCCGCTGTGTCCCCGCTTTGTCCCCCTCTGTGTCCCGCTGTGTCCCGCTGTGTCCCGCTGTGTCCTCGCTGTGTCCCATGCTGTGTTCCGCTGTGTCCTCGCTGTGTCCCCCGATGTGTCCCTTTGTGTCCCCAGTTGTGTACCCGCTGTGTCCCGCTGTGTCCCCGCTGTATCGACGCTGTGTCCCGCTGGATCCCGCTGTGTCCTGCTATGTACCCCTCTGTGTCCCCCTCTGTGTCCGGCTGTGTCCCCTGCTGTGTCCCGCTGTGTCCCGCTGTGAACTGCTGTGTAACCCGATGTGTCCCGCTGTGTCCCGCTTTGTCCCCCGCTTGTTCCGATGTGTCTACTGCTGTGTCCCTGCTGTGTCCCGCTGTGATCCGCTGTGTCCCGCTGTGTCCCGCTGTGTCCTCGCTGTGTGACACGCTGTGTTCTGCTGTGTCCTCGCTATGTCCCCCGATGTGTCCCTTTGTGTCCCCAGCTGTGTAACCCGCTGTGTCCTGCTTTGTCCCCTCTGTGTCCTCGCTGTGTTCCCAGCTGTGTCCCCTCTGTGTCCTCGCTGTGTTCCCCGCTATGTCCCGCTGTGTACCCCTCTGTGTCCCCCTCTGTGTCACTCTATGTCTCCTGTTGTGTCCCGCTGTGTCCCGCTGTGTCCCGCTGAGTACTGCTGTGTCCCCCGCTGAGTCCCGCTTTGTCCCCGCTGTGTCCCGCTGTGTCCCACCTGTATCCCCCGTTGTGTCATTCTGTGTCCCACTGTGTCCCCCGCTGTGTCCCGCTGTGTCCCGCTGTGTCCCCCTTTGTCCCTGCTGGGACCCGCTGTGTCCCACTGTGTCCCCGCTGTGTCCCGTTGTGTCCAGCTGTGTCCCCGCTGTGTCCCGCTGTGTCCGGCTGTGTCCTCGCTGTGTCCCAATGTGTCCCCGCTTTGTCCCCCGCTCTGTCCCCCGCTGTGTACCACTGTGTCCCCCTCTGTGTCCCCCACTTTGCCCCACTTTGTCTCCCGCTGTGTCCGGGCTGTGTCCCCGCTGTTGTCCGGTGTGTCCGTACTGTGTCCCGCTGTGTTCTGCTGTGTCCCCGCTGTGTTTCGCTGTGTTCCCCTGTGCCCGGCTATGTCCCGCGCTGTCCCGCTGTGTCCTCTGCTTGTGTCCCCTGCTGT
>NW_012315939.1:0-2034 GCF_000151885.1 Dipodomys ordii
TCACTCGCTGTGTTCCCTGCTTTATCCCGCTGTGTCCCGATGTGTACTGCTGTGTCCCCCGCTGCGTCCCGCTGTGTCCCTGCTGTGTCCCGCTGTGTCCCCCCTGTGTCCCCCACTGTGTCCCGCTGTGTCCCTCCTGTGTCCCCCGCTGTGTCCCTCTGTGTCCCGCTGTGTCCCCCGCTGTGTTCCCCGCTGGGTGCCCCGCAGTGTCAGCGCTGTGTACCGCTGTGTCCTTGCTGTGTCCCCCGCTGTCTCCCGCTCTGTACCCCGCTGTGTCTCAAGCTTTGTCCCTGCTGCGTCCCACTGTGTCCCGCTGTGTCCCGCTGTGCCCCCACTGTGTCCCGTTGTGTTCACAGCTGTGTACCACGCTGTGTAACGCTGTGTCCCCGCTGTATCGACGCTGTGTCGCCCTGGGTCCCTCTGTGTCCTCGCTGTGTTCCCCGCTATGTCCCGCTGTGTCCGCCACTGTGTCCCGCTGTGTCTACGGCTGTGTCCCCGCTGTGTCCCGCTGTGTCCTCGCTGTGTCCCCGCTGTGTCCCGCTGTGTCCTCACTGTGTCCTCGCTGTGTCCCACGCTGTGTTCCGCTGTGTCCTCGCTTTTTTCCCCGCTGTGTCCTGCTGTGTCCCTGCCATATCGACGCTGGAGTCACCTGGGTCACTTTGTGTCCTCCCTGTGTCCCCCGCTGTGTCCCGCTGTGTCCCCCGCTGTGTCTCTGCTGTGTCCCCGCTGTGTCCCGGTGTGTCCCGCTGTGTACTGCTGTGCCCCGCTGAGTCTCTCTGTGTCCCCGCTGTGTCCCAATGTGTCCTCGCTATGTCCCCCGCTGTGTCCCGCTGTGTCCTCCCTGTGTCCCCGCTGTGTCCCCGCTGTGTTCCGGTGTGTCCCGCTGTGTACTGCTGTGCCCAGCTGAGTCCTGCTGTGTCCCCGCTGTGTCCCAATGTGTCCTCGCTATGTCCCCCGCTGTGTCCCGCTGTGTCCTCCCTGTGTCCCCCGCTGTGTCCCGCTGTGTCCCTCTGTGTCCCCCGCTGTGTCCCCCGCTATGTCTCGCTGTGTCCCCCGCTGTGTCCCACTGTGTCCTTGCTGTGTCCCCCGTTCTGTGCCGCTGTGTCCTCGCTGTGTCCCCGGCTGTTTCCCGCTGTGTCCCGCTGTGTGCCCCGCTGTGTCCTGCTGGGTGCCGCTGTGTCCCCGCTGTGTCCCCTCTGTGTCCTCGCTGTGTCCCGCTGTGTCTACTGCTGTGTCCCCACTGTGTCCCGCTGTGTCTCGCTGTGTCCCGCTGTGTCCTCGCTGTTTCCCACGCTGTGTTCTGCTGTGTCCTCGCTGTGTCCCCCGCTGTGTCCCGTTGTGTACCCAGCTGTGTACCCCGCTGTGTCCCACTGTGTCCCCGCTGTATCGACGCTGTGTCCCGCTTGGTCCCGCTGTGTCCTCGCTGTGTTCCCCGCTGTGTCCCGTTGTTACCGCTCTGTGTCCCCCGCTGTGTCCCGCTGTGTCCCGCTGTGTACTGCTGTGTCCCCCGCTGAGTCCCGCTGTGTCCCCGCTGTGTCCCAATGTGTCCTCGCTGTGTCTCGCGATGGGTCCCGCTTTGTCCCCCCTGTGTCCCCCGCTGTGTCCGGCTGTGTCCGGCTGTGTCCCCCGCTGTGTCCACCGCAGTGTCAGCGCTGTGTCCCGCTGTGTCCTCGCTGTGTCCCCCGCTGTCTCCCTCTCTGTACCCCGCTGTGTCTCAAGCTTTGTCCCCGCTGTGTCCCACTGTGTCCCGCTGTGCCCCCACTGTGTCCCGTTGTGTTCACAGCTGTGTACCACACTGTGTAACGCTGTGTCCCCGCTGTATCGACGCTGTGTACCGCTGGGTATGGCTGTGTCCTCGCTGTGTTCCCCGCTGTGTCCCGCTGTGTCCCCCACTGTGTCCCCCGCTGTGTCCCTATGTGTCCCACGCTTTGTCCCCCTGTGTCCCCGCAGTTTCCCCGCTGTGTTTCGCTGTTCCCCACTGTGTTCGGTGGTGTCCCGCTTTGTCCCCCGCTGTGTCCCCTGGTGAGTCGCCGC
>NW_012315940.1:0-2034 GCF_000151885.1 Dipodomys ordii
CCCCCATCCCCCCTCAACAACCCTCCCCCCCTTTGCCCTCTCCGTCCCGTGAACTCCTCTCTCCTGCCTCTGACCATGTTCTATCTGTATCGGCCTATGTGGTAGCCTGGGACGGCATGGGAAGGGTAAACAAAGGAGGACGCTCCCACTCTCGGTTAGACATTTCCCCATTTTCCTCCCCCCACCAATTCTACCCCCTCTTCACAGTATTTTCACAAATAAAATAAAATAACATTAAAAATAACAAAAAACCAAAAACAACAAAAATATAAATAAATAAAAGATAAGAAGAAGAAGGAGAAGAAGAAGAAGAACAAGAAGAAGAAGAAGAAGAAGAAGAAGAAGAAGAAGAAGAAGAAGAAGAAGAAGAGGAAGAAGAGGAAGAAGAGGAAGAAGAGGAAGAAGAGGAAGAAGAGGAAGAAGAGGAAGAAGAGGAAGAAGAAGAAGAAGAAGAAGAAGAAGAAGAAGAAGAAGAAGAAGAAGAAGAAGAAGAAGAAGAAGAAGAAGAAGAAGAAGAAGAAGAAGGAGAAGAAGAAGCATAAGGAGAAGCATAAGGAGAAGCAGTAGAAGCAGAAGAAGCAGAAGCAGGAGTAGAAAGAGAAGCCGACGAAGAGAAGCAGAACGAGAAGCAGGAGAAGCAGAAGAAGCAGAAGCGGGAGAAGCAGAAGAAGAAGAAAGAGAAGAAGGAGAAGGAGCAGAAGCCGAAGGAGAAGCAGAAGCAGAAGGAGAAGCAGAAAGAGAAGCAGGAAAAGCAGAAAAAGCAGAAGCAGGAGAAGCAGAAGCAGAAGAAAGAGGAGAAGGACAAGAAGCAGAAGCAGAAGCAGAAGGAGAAGCAGAAACAGAAGGAGAAGCAGAAAGAGAAGTAGGGGAAGCAGAAGAAGCAGAAGCAGGAGAAGCAGAAGCATAAGAATCCGAAGAAGCAGAAGCAGAACCTGAAGCAGAAGGAGAAGCAGGAGAAGCAGAAGAAGCAGAATATGGAGAAGCAGAATGACAAGCTGAAGGAGAAGCAGAGGCAGAAAGAGAATCAAAAGCAGAAGGAGAAGCAGAAGAAACAGAAGAATCAGAAGCAGTAGCAGTTGCAGCAGAAGCAGAAGGAGAAGCAGAAGGAAAAGCAGGAGAACGAGAAGGAGAAGGAGAAACAGAAGCAGAAGCAGAAGGAGAATCAGAAGGAGAAGCAGAAGAAGCAGGAGAAGCAGAAGCAGAAGAAGCAGCAGAAGGAGAAGCAGAAAAAGAAGAAGAAGATGCAGAAGGAGAAGCAGGAGGAGCAGAAGAAGCAGAGCAAAAGGAGAAAGAGAAGGAGAAGAAGGAGAAGCAGAAGTAGAATCAGAAGAAACAGAAGAAGAAGAAGAATCAAAACAAACAGAAGAAGAAGAAGAGCAGAAGCAGAAGCAGAAAGAAAAGCAGAAGCAAAAGGAGAAACAGAAAGAGAAGCAGGAGAAGCAGAAGAAGCAGGAGAAGCAGAAGCAGAAGAAACAGGAAAAGCCGAAGAAGCAGAAGCAGAATCTGAAGCTTAAGGAGAAACAGAAGAAGCAAAATCTGAAGCAGAAGCAGAAGAAACAGAAATAGTAGAATAAGCAGAAGCAAAAGCAGCAGGAGAAGCAGAAGAAGAAGACGGAGAATTCGAAAGAGAAGGATTAGGAGTAGGAGAAGCAAAAGGATAATCAGAAGCAGAAAGAGACGCAGAAGGAGAAGCAGCACGAAAATTAGGAGAAGCAGGAGAAGCAGAAGCAGGAGAAGCAGAAGAAACAGAAGACGCAGAAGCAGAATGAGAAGCAGAAGGAGAAATTGAAGCAGAAGCAGAAGCAGAAGGAGAAGCAGAAGCAGAAGGAGAAGCAGAAGAAGGAGAAGGAGAAGGATAAGCCGAAAGAGAAGAAGAAAGAGAAGCAGAACGAGAAGCAGGAGAAGCAGAAGCAGGAGAAGCAGAAGCAGAAAAAAAGAAGAAGGAGAAGAAGCAGAAGAAGAAGGAGAAGCAGAAACAGAAGGAAAAGCAGAAAGAGAAGCAGGAGAAGCAGAAGAAGCAGCAGCAGGAGAAGC
>NW_012315941.1:0-2034 GCF_000151885.1 Dipodomys ordii
TCATCATCATCATCTTCATCATATTCATCGTCATCATCATCATCGTCATCTTCGTCTTCTCCTTCTTCTCCTTCTTCTCAATCATATTCTCAATCTTCTTCTTCGTCTTCATCATCTTCATCTTAATCTTCTTCTTCTTCTTCTTCATCTTCTTCTTCTTCTTAATCTTCTTCTTCATCATCTTCATCTTCTTCTTCTTCTTCTTCTTTTTCTCCTGCTTATTCTCTATCTTAAGCATATGCTGTTCCAGCTTTTTCTGCTATTTCTGCTTCTCTATGAGCTTTTCCTTCGGTTTCTGCTTCTCCTTCTGCTTCTGCTTCTTCTCCTTATTCTGTTTCTTCCGCTTCTGCTTCTCCTGCTTCTGCTTCTTCTGCTTCTTCTGCTTCTCCTTATGCTTCTCCTTATGCTTCTCCTTATGCTTCTCCTTATGCTTCTCCTTATGCTTCTTCTTCTTCTTCTTCTTCTTCTTCTTCTTCTTCTTCTTCTTCTTCTTCTTCTTCTTCTTCTTCTTCTTCTTCTTCTTCTTCTTCATCTTCTTCTTCTTCTTCTTGTTCTTCTTCTTCTCTTCTCCTTCTACTTCTCTTTCCTCTGCTTCTGATTTTCCTGCTTCTTCTGATTCTCCTGCTTCTCTTTATGCTTTTCCTTCTGTTTCTGCTTCTCCTTCTGCTTCTGCTTCTTCTCCTTCTTCTGTTTCTTCTGCTTCTGCTTCTCCTGCTTCTCGTTCTGCTTCTCTTTCTGCTTCTACTTCTCCTTCTTGCGCTTCTCCTTCTGCTTCTTCTTCTCCTTATACTTCTGCTTCTGCTTCAATTTCTCCTTCTGCTTCTCATTCTGCTTCTGCGTCTTCTGTTTCTTCTGCTTCTCCTGCTTCTGCTTCTCCAGCTTCTCCTAATTCTCGTGCTGCTTCTCCTTCTGCGTCTCTTTCTGCTTCTGCTTATCCTTTTGCTTCTCCTACTCCTAATCCTTCTCTTTCGCCTTCTCCGTCTTCTTCTTCTGCTTCTCAGGTTTCTTCTGCTTCTGCTTATTCTACTATTTCTGTTTCTTCTGCTTCTGCTTCAGATTGTGCTTCTTCTGTTTCTCCTGCTTCAGATTCTGCTTCTTCGGCTTCTCCTGTTTCTTCTGCTTCTGCTTCTCCTGCTTCTTCTGCTTCTCTTTCTGCTTCTCCTTCTGCTTCTGCTTCTCCTTCTGCTCCTGCTTCTGCTCTTCTCCTCCTTCTTGTTCTTTTGCTCCTGTTTCTTCTGCTTCTTCTTGTTCTTTTGCTTCTGTTTCTTCTTCTTCTTCTTCTTCTGTTTCTTCTGATTCTACTTCTGCTTCTCGTTCTTCTCCTCTTTCTGCTTTTACTTCTGCTTCTTCTGATTCTCCTGCTTCTCCTTCTTATTCTCCTTCTGTTTCTGCTTCTCTTTCTGCTTCTGCTTCTTCTTCTGCTGCTCCTTCTCCTTCTCCTTCTTCTGCTTCTCCCACTGCTTCTGCTTCTTTTGCTTATTCTTTTTCTTCTGCTTCTGCTTCTCCTGCTTCTGCTTCTTCTGCTTCTACTGCTTCTCCTTATGCTGCTTCTTCTTCTTCGTCTACTTCTTCTTCTTCTCTTTCTTATGCTTCTGCTTTTCTGCTTCTTCTGCTTCTACTGCTTCTCTTTCTGCTTCTCATTCTGCTTCTGTTTCTCCTTCTGCTTCTCCTATTGCTTCTGCTGCACTTCCTTCTCCTTCTCCTTCTCCTACTTCTGCTTCTCCTTTTGCTTCTGCTTCTTCTGCTTCTCCTTCTGCATCTTCTTCTGCTTCTGCTTCTCCTTCTGCTGCTTCTTCTGCTTCTGCTTCTCCTTCTCCTTCTTTTTCTTCTTCGTCTTCTTCTTCTTCTTCTTCTTCTTCTTCTTCTTCTTCTTCGTCGTCTTCTTCTTCTTCTTCTTCTTCTTCTTCTTCTTCTTCTTCTTCTTCTTCTTCTTCTTCTTCTTCTTCTTCTTCTTCTTCTTCTTCTTCTTCATCTTCTTCTTCTCATTCGTCTGCTTCTGCTTTTCCTGCTTCTTCTGCTTCTACTGGTCTCTTC
>NW_012315942.1:0-2034 GCF_000151885.1 Dipodomys ordii
TGGCAAAAGTACTTTTTTATGTAGCACAATGTCCTGGGTTCTATTCCAAGTACCAATAAAAGAACAGACCAAAAAAAGAATTTTCTATTGGCAGTGGTAGTTCACACCTGTGGTTCCACCTATTTAAGAGGCTGAGATTTGATGATCAAGGTTTGAGTCGTGAGGCTATTATCTCCAATCAACCAGCAAAAAGTTAATAGTAGAGGTGTGGCTCGTGTGGTAGAATGTAAAACTTGACGAAAAAAAGCCAAGCAAGAATGAGAGGACCTGAGTTCAAGCCTCAGTTTCAACACAATTTTAAAAAAAATCTTCAGAATCCGGGCACTGGTAGCACACACCTGTAATACTAGCTACTCAGAAGGCTGACATCTGAGGATCGAGATTTGAAATAGGCTGGTCAGAAAAGTCCCTGTGAGATTCTTATCTCCAATTAGACGCTAAAAACTGGAAGTGGAGTTGTGGCTCAAGTGGTAGAACACTAACATTGAAAACAAAGAGGCCCAGGGACAGTGCTCAGGCTCTATAATCAAGCCCCAAAACAGAAAGAAAAACAAATCTTCAGAAAATTTAAGATGACTCTATCTCTATTAAGCCTGACTGAAAAGTATGTGGTTGATGATGAATGACACTAATAACATTTAATTATAATACTTCTGATGAGGATTTATTCTGTGATGGCACTGTGCTGATCACTGTATATAAATTATTTCATTCCAACATCAAAGTAGCCCTTGGAGGTAGGGACTGTGATGTCTCCATTTTACAGATGAGAAAACAAGGCCCAGAAATATGTGTCCAAAATCACAGAATGTGCTCGCTTCAGCAGCACATATACTAAAATTGGAACGATACAGTGAAGATTAGCATGGCCCCTGTGCAAAATCCCAGAGTTAATGGGTGGCAGGATCAGGGCTTAAATCTTCATCTGGGTACAAAGTACATTTTCTCCTTAAGTTGTGGTAAAAGTATTTATTATTTTTCACAATGTGAAAATGTGTAAGTCAGTGACATTTAGCAATTCACAATTTTGTGTTACTATTGCATGATTTCTGGAGTATTTTTATTTCCCCTAAAGAAGACCTATTAAGGAGTAATTCTCCAACATTATATTGCCTCTAACTCCTAGTAGCACTAATCTACTCTGTCCCTACAGATTTGACTATTCTACAGATATTTTATATCAGTGGAATCATACAATAAATGGCCTTTTATCTCTGCCTTCTTTTATTTAGTACAGTGCATCAAAACCTTTTGTCCAACCAGGAGGCAGTGGCTCACTCCTGTAATCTTACTCAGAAGGCTGAAATCTGAAGAACACAGTTCAAAGCCAGCTGTGGCAGGAAAGTCTATGAGATTCTTATCTCCAATTAACCACCAGAAACCATGAGTGCCAGTATGGCTCATTCTGTTAGAGCACTAATCTTGAGGGTAAAAAGCTCATGGCAGCACTCAGGCCCTGCATTCAAGCCCCGCAACAACAAAAAGCAAGCAAGCAAGCAAACAAACAAATAAACCGAAAAGTACCTTCTGGACATATAATCTTTTTTTCCGCTATATTTTATTGTAAAGTTTATTTAGTGACAAGAAGGGAGGTAGGGAGCTTCCCAAGTGAGTTAAGTTGGAAGTTCGATACAATTCAGGATCTAGGTTTTCTCCATATTTATAGTTGCAATAAACGTTTAGTTAGAGAGAAGAGTTTTTCCCAGAGTTGCCTGCCAAGGCTGGTTTTGAACCATGATCCTGACATCTCAGTCTTCTCAGTAGTTAGGATGCTAGGCATACCACCTGTACTCAGCTTCAATTTCTTTTTAGGTGTAAGAAAGGATTACCCTGAATTTTCCCCTCCAATCTGCTCTGCCAGATATTCAAGGCAACCTATTCTTCAGAAGTTGCTGGCAAAGGAATGCAAATACAATGAATCATGTAAGATTGATGAAGGTTGAGGCTGGAAGGGGCCCCATTTCCCCTGTGTCCTACAGTCACCATGATGCCTGAACAAAATCCAAAATGTAAGGGAAAGTGATGGCTGTAAGA
>NW_012315943.1:0-2034 GCF_000151885.1 Dipodomys ordii
TTCTCCTTCTCTTTCTGCTTCTGCTTATCCTTCTGTTTCTCCTACTCCTAATCCTTCTCTTTCTCCTTCTCCTTCTTCTTCTTCTGCTTCTCCTGCTGCTTCTTCTTCTGCTTCTTCTGCTTTTTCTGTTTCTTCTTCTTCTGCTTCAGCTTCTGCTTCTTCTGCTTCTCCTTTTGCTTCTGCTTCTCCGGCTGCTTCTGCTTCTGCTCTTCTCCTTCTTCTGTTTCTTCTGCTTCTGCTTCTCCTGCTTCTTCTTCTGCTTCTCCTATTTCTCCTTCTGCTTCTCCGTCTCATTCTCCTTCTCCTTCAATTTCTCCTTCTTGTGCTTCTCATTCTCATTCTTCTTCTGCTTCTCCTACTTCTGCTTCTTCTGTTTCTCCTTCTGCTTCTCCTTCTGCTTCTCTTTCTGCTTCTGATTCTCCTTCTGCTCCTCCTACTCCTAATCCTTCTCTTTCTCCTTCTTCTTCTTCTGCTTCTCGTTCTGCTTCTGCTTCTTCTCCTTGTTCTGTTTCTTCTGCTTCTGCTTTTCCAGCCTCTGCTGCTTCTGCTTGTCCTTCTGCTTCAGGTTCTCCTTCTGCTTCTTGGGCTTCTTCTGTTTCTTCTGCTTCTGCTTCTCCTGCTACTGCTTCTTCTGCTTCTCTTTCTGCTTCACCTTCTGCTTCTGCTTCTCCTTCTGCTCCTTCTCTTTCTTCTGTTTCTTCTTCTTCTGCTTCTCCTGCTTCTGCTTCTTCTGCTTCACCTGCTTGTCCTTCTCCTTCTGCTTCTCCTTCTTCTCCTTCTCTTTCTGCTTCTGCTTCTTCTGATTCTCCAACTTCTCCTTCTTCTTCTCCTTCTGTTTCTGCTTCTCTTTCTGCTTCTGCATCTCCTTCTGCTTCACCTTCTGCTGCTCTTTCTCCTTCTTCTGTTTCTCCATCTGCTTCTGCATCTTATGCTTCTTATTTCTTCTGTTTCTGCTTCTCCTGCTTCTGCTTCTTATGCTTCTACTGCTTCTTGTTCTGCTTCTGCTTCTTCTGCTTCTACTTCTCTTTGTGCTTCTGCTTCTCCTGCTTGTTTTTCTGCTTGTTCTGCTGCTTCTCCTTCTGCTGCTTCTTCTACTTCTCCTTCTCCTTCTCTTTTTGCTTCGCCTTCTGCTTCTGCTTCTGCTTCTTCTGTTTCTCCTGCCTGAATTTCTAATTCTACTTCTTCTGCTGCTTCTCCTTCTGCTTCTGCTTCTACTTCTGATTCTGATTCTGCTTCTTGTGCTTCTTCTCTTTCGGCTTCTCCTGCTTCTGCTTCTTGTGCTTCTCCTGCTTCTCTTTCTGCTTCTCATTCCGCTTCTGCTTCTCCTTCTGCTTCTGCTTCTCCTCCTTCTCCTACTTCTGCTTCTCCTTCAGCTTCTGCTTCTTCTGTTTCTCCTGCTTCTCCTTCTGAATCTCCTTCTGCTTGTGCTTCTGCTTGTGCTTGTCCTTATGCTTCTTCTTCTGCTTCTCCTTCTCCTTCTTTTGCTTCTCCTTTTGCTTCTGCTTCTTCTGATTTTCCTTCTTCTCCTACTGCTTCTGCTTCTTCTGCTTCTCCTTCTGCATCTTCTTCTGCTTCTCCTTCTCCTTCCTCTGCTTCTCCTTCTGATTCTCCTTCTGCTTCTTCTTCATCTGCTTTACCTGCTTCTCTTTCTGCTTCTCCTTCTGCTTCTTTTTCTGTTTCTCCTTCTCCTTCTTGTTCTTCTGCTTTTCCTTCTCCTTCTCGTTCTGCTTCTGCTACAACTGCTACTGCTTCTACTTCTTCTGTTTCTTCTGCTTCTCCTTCTGCTTTTGATTCTCTTTCTGCTTCTGCTTCTCCTTCTGCTTCTCATTCTGCTTCTCCAGATTCTGCTTCTTCTGCTTCTCCAGCTTCTCCTTCTGCTTCAGGTTCTGCTTCTGCTTCTTCGGATTCTTATGCTTCTGCTTCTCCTGCTTCTGCTTCTTCAGCTTCCCCTCCTTCTCTTTCTGCTTCTCCTTCTGTTTCTGAATCTCCTTCTGCTTCTGCTTCTTGTCCTTCTCCTGTTTCTTCTGCTTCTGC
>NW_012315944.1:0-2034 GCF_000151885.1 Dipodomys ordii
TGTCCCGCTCTGTCCCGCTGTGTCCCCTGTGTGTGCCCGCTGTGTCCCGCTGTGTACTCTGTTGTGTCCAGCTGTGTCACCGCTGTGTCTCGCTTTGACCCCTCTCTGTCTCCGCTGTCCCCGCTGTGTCCCCCGCTGTGTCCCGCTGTTTCCCCCGCTTTGTCCCGCTGAGTCCCCTCTGTGTTGCCGCTGTGTCCCGCTGTGTCCTCGCTGTGTCCCACTATGTTCCCGTAGTGTCCCCGCTGTGTACCGCTGTGTCCCGCTGTGTCCCCCGCTTTGTCCCCCGCTCTGTCCCGCTGTGTCCTTTTGTGTCATGCTGTTTCCCCGCTGTGTCCCTGCTGTGTCCCTCTGTGTACCCCGCTGTGTCCAGTTTTGTCCCCGCTGTGTCTCGCTGTGTCCCACGCTCTGTCCCACACTGTCCCGCCTTGTCCCGCTAACCTGCTGTGTCCCACTATGTTCCCGCAGTGTCCCCGCTGTGTACCGCTCTGTCCCGCTTTGTCCTCGCTGTGTCCCCCGCAATGTTCAGTTGTGTCCCCAGCTGTGCACCCCGCTGTGTCCCGCTGTGTCTCCGCTGTAACGACGCGGGGTCCTGCTGGGTCCCGCTATGTCCTCCCTATGTTCCCTGCTGTGTCCCGTTGTGTCCCCAGCTGTGTACCTCACTGTGTCCCACTGTGTCCCCGCTGTATCGACGCTGGGTCCCGCTGGGTCCCGCTGTGTCCTCCCTGTGTCCCCCACTGTGTCCCGCTATGTCCGCCACTGTGTCCCGCTGTGTCTACTGTTTTGTCGCCGCTGTGTCCCGCTGTGTCCCGCTGTGTCCTCGCTCTGTCCCACGCTGTGTTCTGCTTTGGCCTCACTGTTTTCCCCGCTGTGTACCCCTCTGTGTCCCTCGCTGTTTCCCGCTGTGTCCCACTGTGTCCCCCGCTGTGTCCCGCTGTGTCCCGCTGTGTTCCTGCTGTGACCCTCTCTGTCCCGGCTGTATTGACACTGTGTCCCGGTGTGTCCCGCTGTGTCCACGCTGTGTTTCCGGCTGTGTCCCGCTGTGTACCCCTCTGTGTCCCCCGCTGTGCCCCTCTGTGTCCCCTCTCTGTCCCCTGCTGGCCCCCGCTGTGTCCCCCGCTGTGTCTCACTGTGTCGCCCGCTTTGTCTCGCTGTGCCCCTGCAGTGTCCCCGCTGTGTCCCACTGTGTCACACTGTGTCCCGTGTTGTCCCGCTTTGTCCCCCGCTGTGACCTCGCAGTGTTTCCCGCTGTGTCCCCCTGTGTCCTCACTGTGTTCCCCGCTGTGTCCCGCTGTGTCCACCGTTGTGTCCACCGCTGTGTCCTCGCTGTGTCCCCCGCTGTGTCCCGCTGTGTCCTCGCTGGGTCCCCGCTGTGTCCCGCTGTGTCCCCCGCTGTGTCCCGCTGTGTCCGAATGTGTCCCGCTCTGTCCCCGCTGTGTCCCGCAGTGTCCCTCTGTGTCCCCGCTGTGTGTCCGCTGTGCCCCGCTGTGTACCCCACTGTGTCCAGCTGTGTCCTTTTGTGTCACGCTGTTTCCCCGCTGTGTCCCTGCTGTGTCCTTCTATGTACCTCGCTGTGTCCAGCTTTGTCCCCGCTGTGTCTCGCTGTGTCCCACGCTCTGTCCCACACTGTGTCCCGCAGTGTCCCGCGCTGTGTCCCGCTGTGTCCCCCGCTGTGTCCCACTGTGTCCCCCGCTGAGTCCCCGCTTTGTCACCGCTGTGTCCCGCTGTTTCCTCGCTGTGTCCCCTGCTGTCTCCCTCTCTGTCCCCCGCTGTGTCTCACGCTTTGTCCCCGCTGTGTCCCACTGTGTCCCGCTGTGCCCCCACTGTGTCCCGTTGTGTCCACAGTGTGTACCACGCTGTGTAACGCTGTGTGCCAGCTGTATCGACGCTGTGTCCCGCTGTATCCTGTCTGTGTCCCCCGCTGTCTCCAGCTCTGTCCCCCAATGTGTCTCACGCCTTGTACCCGCTGTGTCCCACTGTGTCCCGCTGTGTCCCGCTGTGCCCCCACTGTGTCCCGTTGTGTCCACAGCTGTGTGA
>NW_012315945.1:0-2034 GCF_000151885.1 Dipodomys ordii
TGAGTCCCGCTGTTTCGACGCTGTGTCCTGCTGTTTCCCGCTAAGTCCTCGCTGTGTTCCCCGCTGTGTCCCCCGTTGTGTCCACTGCTGTGGCCTCGCTGTGTCCCCCGCTGTGTCCCGCTGTGTCCTCGCTGTTTCCCCCGCTGTGTCCCGCTGTGTCCCACGCTGTGTCCCGTTGTGACCGACTGTGTACCGCTCTGTCCCCACTGTGTCCCGCTGTGTCCCGCTGTGTCCCCGCTGTGTGCCTGCTGTGTCCCGCTGTGTACCCCGCTGTGTCCAGCTGTGTCCTTTTGTGTCACGCTGTTTCCCTCTGTGTCCCTGCTGTGTCCCTCTATGTACCCCGCTATGTCCAGCTTTGTCCCCGCTGTGTCTCGCTGTGTCCCATGCTCTGTCTCACACTGTGTCCCGCAGTGTCCCCAGCTGTGTCCCGCTGTGTCCCCCGCTGTCTCCCATTTTGTCCCACGCTGTGTCCCGCTCTATCCCGCTGTGTCCTCGCTCTGTCCCCCGCTGTGTGCCGCTGTGTCCCCGCTTGTCACAAGCTGTGTCCCGCTGTGTTCCGCTGTGTCCTCGCTGTGTCTCCTGCTGTGTCCCATTGTGTCCCCAGCTGTGTACCCCACTGTGTCCCGCTGTGTGCCCGCTGTATCGACGCTGTGTCCCGCTGGGTCCCGCTGTGTGCCCCACTGTGACCCTCTGTGTCCCCAACTGTGTACCCTGCTATGTAACGCTGTGTCCCGGCTGTATCGACGCTGTGTCCCGCTGGGTCCCGCTGTGTCCTGCTGTGTCCCGCTGTGTACCCCGCTGTGTCCCGCTATGTTCCCGCACTGTCCCCGCTGTGTCCCGCTGTGTCCCACTGTGTCCCGTGGTGTCCCAGTTTGTCCCCGCTGTGTCTCGCTGTGTCCCACGCTCTGTCCCACACTGTGTCCCGCAGTGTCCCCCGCTGTGTCCCGCAGTGTCCCCCGCTGTGTCCTTTGTGTCCCCCGCTGTGTCCCACTGTGTCCCCCGCTGAGTCCCCGCTGTGTCACCGCTGTGTCCCGCTGTTTCCTCGCTGAGTCCCCTGCTGTCTCCCTTTCTGTCCCCCGCTGTGTCTCACGCTTTGTCCCTGCTGTGTCCCACTGTGTCCCGCTGTGTCCCGCTGTGCCCCCACTGTGTCCCCGCTGTGTCCCTGCTGTGTCCCTGCTGTGTCGCCGCTGTGTCCCGCTGTGTCCTGCTGTGTCCTCGCTGTGTCCCACGCTGTGTTCCGCTGTGTCCCCCGCTGTGTCCCGCTGTGTCCCGCTGTGTCCCGCTGTGTCCTCGTTGTGTCCCCAGCTGTGTACCCCACTGTGTCCCGCTGTGTACCTGCTGTATCGACGCTGGGTCCCGCTGTGTCCCGCTGTGTCCCGCTGTGTCCTCCCTTTGTCCCCCGCTGTGTCCCGCTGTGTCCGGCACTGTGTCCCGCTGTGTCTACTGCTGTGTCCCCGCTGTGTCCTGCTGTGTCCACCTGGGTTTCTGCTGTATCCACGCTGGGTCCCGCTGGTCCAGCTCTGTCATCCCTGTGTCCCCGCTGTGTCCCGCTGTGTCCACCGCTGTGTCTCTGCTGTGTCCCCGCTGTGTCCCGCTTTGTCCCGCTGTGTACTGCTGTGTCCCACGCTGAATCCCGCTGTGTCCCAATGTGTCCTCGCTCTGTCCCCCGCTGTGTCCCGCTGTGTCCTCCCTGTGTCCCCCGCTGTGTCCCGCTGTGTCCCCGCTGTGTGCCCGCTGTGTCCTGCTGTGTACCCCGCTGTGTCCAGCTGTGTCACCGCTTTGTCTCGCTGTGGCCACTCTCTGTCTCCGCTGTCCCCAGCTGTGTCCCCCGCTGTGTCCCGCTGTGTCCCGCTGTGTCCCCCGCTTTGTCCTGCTGTGTCCCGCAATGTTCCCGCTGTGTCCCGCTGTGTCACACTGTATCCCGTGGTGTCCCACTTTGTCCCACGCTGTGTCCCCCGCTGAGTCCCCTCTGTGTCGCCGCTGTGTCCCCCTGTGTCCTCGCTGTGTCCCCCGCTGTCTCCCGCTTGACTCCCG
>NW_012315946.1:0-2034 GCF_000151885.1 Dipodomys ordii
CTTCTTCTGCTTTTCCTGCTTCTCCTTCTGCTTCTGCTTCTTCTGCTTCTCCTTCTGCATCTTCTTCTGCTTCTGCTTCTCCTTCTCCTTCTTCTGCTTCTCCTTCTGATTCTCCTTCTGCTTCTTCTTCTTCTTCTGCTTTACCTGCTTGTCTTTCTGCTTCTCCTTCTGCTTCTCCTTCTGTTTCTCCTTCTCCTTCTTGTTCTTCTGCTTTTCCTTCTGCTTCTGCTACACCTGCTACTGCTTCTACTTCTTCTGTTTCTTCTGCTTCTCCTTCTGCTTTTGATTCTCTTTCTGCTTCTGCTTATCCTTCTGCTTCTCATTCTGCTTCTCCAGATTCTGATTCTTCTGCTTCTCCTGCGTCTCCTTCTGCTTCAGGTTCTGCTTCTGCTTCTTCGGATTCTTATGCTTCTGCTTCTCCTGCTTCTGCTTCTTCTGCTTCCCCTCCTTCACTTTCTGCTTCTCCTTCTGCTTCTGCTTCTTGTCCTTCTCCTGTTTCTTCTGCTTTTTCTTCTCCTGTTTCTGCATCTTCTGCTTCTCCTTCTGCTTTTCTTTCTGCTTCTCTTACTGCTTCTCCTGCTGCTTTTCCTTCTCCTGCTCCTTCTTCTCCTTCTGTTTCTCCTCCTTCTGTTTCTCCTTCTCCTTCTCGTTCTTCTGCTTTTCCCTCTGCTTCTCCTTCTGCTTCTACATCTTCTGCTACTGCCTCTGCTTCTTCTGTATCTTCTGCTTCTCCTTCTGCTTTTGCCTCTCTTTCTGCTTCTGCTTCTCCTTCTGCTTCTCCAGGTTCTGCTTCTTATGCTTCTCCTTCTGCTTCAGGTTCTGCTTCTGCTTCTTCGGCTTCTTCTGCTTCTGCTTCTCCTGCTGCTGCTTCTTCTGCTTCTCCTGCTTCTCTTTCTGCTTTTCCTTCTGTTTCTGCTTCTCCTTCTGCTTCTGCTTCTTCTCCTTCTTCTGTTTCTTCTCCTTCTGCTTCTCCTGCTTCTGCTTCTCATGCTTCTCGTTCTGCTTCTCTTTCTGCTTCTCTTTCTCCTTCTTTTGCTTCTCCTTCTCCTTCTGCTTCTCCTTCTGCTTCTGCTTCAATTTCTCCTTCTGCTTCTCCTTCTGCTTCTGCTTCTGCTCTTCTCCTTCTTCTGTTTCTTTTGCTTCTGTTTCTTCTGCTTCTTCTTCTTCTGTTTCTTCTGATTCTACTTCTGCTTCTCTTTCTTCTCTTTCTGCTTCTACTTCTGCTTCTCCTGATTCTCCTGCTTCTCCTTCTTGTTCTCCTTCTGTTTCTGCTTCTCTTTCTGCTTCTGCTTCTCTTTCTGCTGCTCCTTCTCCTTCTCCTTCTTCTGCTTCTCCCACTGCTTCTGCTTCTGCTTCATTTGCTTATTCTTTATCTTCAGCTTCTCCTGTTTCTGCTTCTTCTGCTTCTACTACTTCTCCTTATGCTTCTCCTTATGCTTCTCCTTCTTCTTCTTCTTCTTCTTCTTCTTCTTCTTCTTCTTCTTCTTCTTCTTCTTCTTCTTCTTCTTCTTCTTCTTCTTCTTCTTCTTCTTCTTCTTCTTCTTCTTCTTCTTCTTCTTCTTCTTCTTCTTCTTCTCTATCGTCTGCTTCTGCTTTTCCTGTTTCTTCTGCTTCTACTGTTTCTCTTTCTGCTTCTCATTCTGCTTCTGCTTCTCCTTCTGCTTCTCCTATTCCTTCTGCTGCCCTTCCTTCTCATTCTCCTTCTCCTACTTCTGCTTCTCCTGCTTTTGCTTCTTCTGCTTCTCCTGCTTCTTCTTCTGCATCTCCTTCTACTTCTGCTTCTCCTTCTGCTGCTTCTTCTGCTTCTGCACCTCCTTCTGTTTCTCCTTCTGCTTCTCCTTCTGCTGCTCCTTCTGCTTCTCGTTCTGCTTCTGATTCTCCTTCTGCTCTTCCTACTCCTAATCCTTCTCTTTCTCCTTCTCCTTCTTCTTCTTCTGCTTCTCGTTGTGCTTCTGCTTCTGCTTCTTCTGCTTGTTCTGTTTCTTCTGCAATACAGGTCCTGCTTCTGCTTCTTTGGCTTCTTCTGATCTTCTG
>NW_012315947.1:0-2034 GCF_000151885.1 Dipodomys ordii
GAGAAGCAGAAGGAGAAGCAGAAGGAGAAACAGAATCAGAAGCAGGAGAAGCAGAAGCAGAAGCATAAAGAGAAGCACAAGAAGGAGGAATTGAAGGAGAAGGAGAATGAGACGGAGAAGCAGAAGGAGAAGAAGGAGAAGCAGAAGAAGAAGAAGCAGGAGAAGCAGAAACAGAAGAAACAGAAAAAGCAGAAGTAGCAGAAGAAGAAGCAGCAGGAGAAGCAGAAGAAGAAGAAGGAGAAGGAGAAAGAGAAGGATTAGGAGTAGGAGAAACAGAAGGATAAGCAGAAGCAGAAAGAGAAGCAGAAGGAGAAGCAGGAGAAGCAGAAGAAGCAGAAGCAGGAGAAGCAGAAGCAGAATGAAAAGCAGAAAAAGGAGAAATTGAAACAGAAGAAGATGCAGAAGGAGAAGCAGAAGTAGAATGAGAAGCAGAAGAAGGAGAAGCAGAAGGAGAAGCATAAGGAGAAACAGAAGGAGAAGCAGGAGAAGCAGAAGCAGGAGAAGCAGAATCAAAAGAAATAGAAGAAGAATAAGAAGCAGAAGCAGAAAGAGAAGCAGAAACAGAAGGAGAAGCAGAAATAGAAGCAGAAGAAGCAGAAGCAGAACCTGAAGCAGAAGGAGAAGCAGGAGAAGCAGAAGAAGCAGAATCTGGAGAAGAAGGAGAACCAGAAGGAGAAGCAGAAGCAGAAAGAGAAGCAAAAGCAGAAGGAGAAGCAGAAAGAGAAGCAGAAGAAACAGAAGAAGCAGAAGCAGAAGCAGTAGCAGAAGAAGCTGAAGATGCAGAAGCAGATAGAGAAGCAGAAGGAATAGCAGAATAACGACAAGGAGAAACAGATAGAGAAGAAGTATGAGAAGCAGTAGGAGAAGCAGGAAATATAGAAGAAGCAGATACAGACGGAGAAGCAGAAGAAGGAGAAGCAGAAGCAGAAGAAGAAGCAGAAGGAAAAGCAGTAGCAGAAGGAGATGCAGAAGGAGTAGCAGGAGAAGCAGAAGAAGCAGAAGCAGAAGGAGAAGCAGAAGGAGAAGAAGCAGAATCAGAAGAAGCAGAAGAAGTAGAAAGAGAAGCCGACGAAGAGAAGCAGAACGAGAAGCAGGAGAAGCAGAAGAAGCAGAGCGGGAGAAGCAGAAGAAGAAGAAACAGAAGAAATAGAAGGAGCAGAAGCAGAAGGAGGAGCAGAAGCAGAAGGAGAAGCAGAAAGAGAAGCAAGAAAAGCAGAAGAAGCAGAAGAAGCAGAAGCAGGAGAAGCAGAAGCAGAAGAAACAGGAGAAGGACAAGAAGCAGAAGCAGAAGGAGAAGCAGAAACAGAAGGAGAAGCAGAAAGAGAAGGAGGGGAAGCAGAAGAAGCAGAAGCAGGAGAACCAGAAGCATAAGAATCCGAAGAAGCAGAAGCAGAACCTGAAGCAGAAGGAGAAGCAGGAGAAGCAGAAGAAGCAGAATCTGGAGAAGCAGAATGAGAAGCTGAAGGAGTAGCAGAAGCAGAAAGAGAATCAAAAGGGGAAGTAGAAGCGGAAGAAACAGAAGAAGCAGAAGCAGTAGCAGTTGCAGCAGAAGCAGAAAGAGAAGCAAAAGTAAAAGCAGAAGAACGAGAAGGAGAAACATAAGGAGAAGCAGAAGGAGAAGCAGAAGAAGCAGAAGGAGAAGCAGAAGGAGAAACAGAAGCAGAAGAAGCAGCAGAAGGAGAAGCAGAAGCAGAAGAAGATGCAGAAGGAGAAGCAGGAGAAGCAGAAGAAGCAGAAGGAGAAGGAGAAGTAGGAGAAGGAGAAGGAAGAGCCGCAGAAGCAATAGGAGAAGCAGAAGAAGAAGCAGAAGCAGAATGAGAAGCAGAAAGAGAAGCAGTAGAAGAAGAAGAAGCAGGAAAAGCAGAAGCAGCAGAAAGAGAAGAAGAAGAAGAAGAAGAAGAAGAAGAAGAAGCAGAAGAAGAAGAAGAAGAAGAAGAAGAAGAAGAAGAAGAAGAAGATGAGAAGAGAAGAGAGAGAGACGAGAGAGAGAGAGAGAGAGAGAGAGAGAGAGAGAGAGAGAGAGAGAGAGAGAGA
>NW_012315948.1:0-2033 GCF_000151885.1 Dipodomys ordii
TGCTTCTGATTCTTCAGCTTCTACTGCTTCTCCTTATGCTTCTCCAAAGAATACTGCTTCTCCTTAAGCTTCTTCTCCTTCTTCTTCTTCTTCTTCTTCTTCTTCTTCTTCTTCTTCTTCTCCTTCTTCTTCTTCTTCTTCTTCTTCTTCTTCTTCTTCTTCTTCATCTTCTTCTTCTTCTTCTTCTTCTTCTTCTTCTTTTTCTTCTTCTTCTTCTTCTTCTCTTTCTTCTGCTTCTGCTTTTCCTGCTTCTTCTGCTTCTGCTGTTTCTCTTTCTGCTTCTCATTCTGCTTCTGCTTCTCCTTCTGCTTCTCCTATTGCTTCTGCTGCACTTCCTTCTCCTTCTCCTCCTACTTCTGCTTCTCCTTCTGCTTCTGCTTCTTCTGCTTCTCCTGATTCTCGTTCTGCATCTTTTTCTGCTTCTGCTTCTCCTTCTGCTGCTTCTTCTGCTACTCCTTCTTCTGCTTCTCCTTCTGATTCTCCTTCTACTTCTCTTTCTGCTGCCTGAATTTCTGGTTCTACTTCTTCTGCTGCTTCTCCTTCTGCTTCTGCTTCTCCTTCTGCTTCTGTTTCTGCTTCTTCTCTTTCGGCTTCTCCTGCTTCTGCTTCTTGTCCTCCTCCTGCTTCTCTTTCTGATTCTCATTCTGCTTCTGCTTCTCCTTCTGCTTCTCCTCCTTCTCCTTCTCCTACATCTGTTTCTCCTTCAGCTTCTGCTTCTTCTGCTTCTCCTGCTTCTCCTTCTGCATCTCCTTCTGCTTGTGCTTGTCCTTATGCTTCTTCTTCTGCCTCTGCTTCTCCTTCTCCTTCTTTTGCTTCTCCTTTTGCTTCTGCTTCTTCTGCTTTTCCTGCTTCTCCTTCTGCTTCTGCTTCTTCTGCTTCTCCTTCTGCATCTTCTTCTGCTTCTGCTTCTCCTTCTCCTTCTTCTGCTTCTCCTTCTGATTCTCCTTCTGCTTCTTCTTCTTCTTCTTCTGCTTTACCTGCTTGTCTTTCTGCTTCTCCTTCTGCTTCTCCTTCTTGTTCTTCTGCTTTTCCTTCTGCTTCTGCTACAACTGCTACTGCTTCTACTTCTTCTGTTTCTTCTGCTTCTCCTTCTGCTTTTGATTCTCTTTCTGCTTCTGCTTCTCCTTCTGCTTCTCATTCTGCTTCTCCAGATTCTGATTCTTCTGCTTCTCCTGCGTCTCCTTCTGCTTCAGGTTCTGCTTCTGCTTCTTCGGATTCTTATGCTTCTGCTTCTCCTGCTTCTGCTTCTTCTGCTTCCCCTCCTTCTCTTTCTGCTTCTCCTTCTGCTTCTGCTTCTTGTCCTTCTCCTGTTTCTTCTGCTTGTTCTTCTCCTGTTTCTGCATCTTCTGCTTCTCCTTCTGCTTTTCTTTCTGCTTCTCTTTCTGCTTCTCCTGCTGCTTTTCCTTCTCCTGCTCCTTCTTCTGCTTCTCTTTCTGCTTCTCCTTCTGTTTCTCCTTCTCCTTCTCGTTTTTCTGCTTTTCCCTCTGCTTCTCCTTCTGCTTCTACATCTTCTGCTACTGCCTCTGCTTCTTCTGTTTCTTCTGCTTCTCCTTCTGCTTCTCCTTCTGCTTTTGCCTCTCTTTCTGCTTCTGCTTCTCCTTCTGCTTCTCCAGTTTCTGCTTCTTCTGCTTCTCCTGTATCTCCTTATGCTTCAGGTTCTGCTTCTGTTTCTTCGGCTTCTTCTGCTTCTGCTTCTCCTGCTGCTGCTTCTTCTGCTGCTCCTGCTTCTATTTCTGCTTTTCCTTCTGTTTCTGCTTCTCCTTCTGCTTCTGCTTCTTCTCCTTCTTATGTTTCTTCTGCTTCTGCTTCTCCTGCTTCTGCTTCTCCTGCTTCTCGTTGTGCTTCTCTTTCTGCTTCTCTTTCTGCTTCTCTTTCTGCTTCTCCTTCTCCTTCTCCTTCTTCTGCTTCTCCTTTTGCTGCGTCTCTTTCTGGTTCTGCTTATCCTTTTGCTTCTCCTACTCCTAATCCATCTCTTTCGCTTCTCTTCTCTTCATCTGCTTCTCTGCTTCTCCTTCTGCATCTTCTTCTGCTTC
>NW_012315949.1:0-2033 GCF_000151885.1 Dipodomys ordii
TCTCCTTCTGCTGCTCTTTCTGCTTCTCCTTCTGTTTTCTTTCTCCTGCTCCTTCTTCTGCTTCTCTTTCTGGTTCTCCTTCTGTTTCTACTTCTCCTTCTCGTTCTTCTGCTTTTCCTTCTGCTTCTCCTTCTGCTTCTGCATCTTCTGCTTCTTCTGCTACTGCCTCTGCTTCTTCTGTTTCTTCTGCTTATCCTTCTGCTTCTCCTTCTGCTTTTGCTTCTCTTTCTGCTTCTGCTTCTCCTTCGGCTTCTCCAGATTCTGCATCTTCTGCTTCTCCTGCATCTCCTTCTGCTTCAGATTCTGCTTCTGCTTCTTCGGCTTCTTCTGCTTCTGCTTCTCCTGCTGCTGCTTCTTCTGCTTCTCCTGCTTCTCTTTCTGATTTTCCTTCTGTTTCTGCTTCTCCTTCTGCTTCTGCTTCTTCTCCTTCTGTTTCTTCTGCTTCTGCTTCTCCAACTTCTGCTTCTCCTGCTTCTCGTTCTGCTTCTCTTTCTGCTTCTCTTTCTGCTTCTCCTTCTCCTTCTTCTGCTTCTCCTTCTGCTTCTGCTTCTCCTTCTGCTTCTGCTTCAATTTCTCCTTCTGCTGCTCATTCTGCTTCTGCGTCTTCTTTTTCTTCTGCTTCTCCTGCTTCTGCTTCTCCTGCTTCTCCTACTACTCGTGCTGCTTCTCCTTCTGCGTCTCTTTCTGCTTCTGCTTATCCTTTTGCTTCTCCTACTCCTAATCCTTCTCTTTCGCTTTCTCCGTCTTCTTCTTCTGCTTCTCCTGCTGCTTCTGCTTCTGCTTATTCTCCTATTTCTGTTTCTTCTGCTTCTACTTCAGATTGTGCTTCTTCTGTTTCTCCTTCTGCTTCAGATTCTGCTTCTGCTTCTTTGGCTTCTCCTGTTTCTTCTACTTCTGCTTCTCCTGCTGCTTCTGCTTCTCCTGCTTCTCTTTCTGCTTCTCCTCCGCCTCTGCTTCTCTTTCTGATTCTGCTTCTCATTCTGCTTCTCCAGATTCTGCTTCTTCTGCTTCTCCTGCTTCTCCTTCTCCTTCAGGTTCTCCTTCTGCTTCTTCGGATTCTTATGCTTCTGCTTCTCCTCCTTCAGCTTCTTCTGCTTCCCCTCCTTCTTTTTCTGCTTCTCCTTCTGTTTCTGCTTCTCCTTCTGGTTCTGCTTCTTCTCCTTCTTCTCTTTCTTCTGCTCCTGCTTCTCCTGCTTCTGCTTCTCCTGCTTCTCGTTCTGATTCTCTTTCTGCTTCTCTTTCTCCTTCTTCTGCTTCTCCTTCTGCTTCTACGTCTCCTACTGCTTCTGATTCTGATTCTGCTGCTTCGGCTTCTCCTGTTTCTTCTGCTTCTCCTGCTTCTTCTGCTTCTCCTGCTTCTCTTTCTGCTTCTCCTTCGCTTCTGTTTCTGCTTCTGCTCTTCTCCTTCTTCTGTTTCTTTTGCTTCTGTTTCTTCTGCTTCTTCTTCTTCTGTTTCTTCTGATTCTACTTCTGCTTCTCCTTCTTCTCCTCTTTCTGCTTCTACTTCTGCTTCTTCTGATTCTCCTGCTTCTCCTTCTTGTTCTCCTTCTGTTTCTGCTTCTCTTTCTGCTTCTGCTTCTCCTTCTGCTGCTCCTTCTCCTTCTCCTTCTTCTGCTTCTCCCACTGCTTCTGCTTCTTTTGCTTATTCTTTTTCTTCTGCTTCTCCTGCTTCTGCTTCTACCGCTTCTTCTTATGCTTCTCCTTATGCTTCTCCTTATGCTGCTGATTCTTTTCTTCTTCCTCTTATTCTTCTTTTTCGTCTTCTTCTTCTTCTTCTCTTTCTTCTGCTTCTGCTTTTCCTGCTTCTTCTGCTTCTACTGTTTCTCTTTCTGCTTCTCATTCTGCTTCTGCTTCTCCTTCTGCTTCTCCTATTGCTTCTGCTGCACTTCCTTCTCCTTCTCCTTCTCCTACTTCTGCTTCTCCTTCTGCTTCTGCTTCTTCTGCTTCTCCTGCTTCTCGTTCTGCATCTTTTTCTGCTTCTGCTTCTCCTTCTGCTGCTTCTTCTGCTTCTGCTACTCCTTCTTCTGCTTCTC
>NW_012315950.1:0-2033 GCF_000151885.1 Dipodomys ordii
TCATGACCCGCTGTGTCCTCGCTATGACCCCCGCTGTGTCCCGCTGTGTCCCCGCTGTGTCCCGATGTGTCCCCGCTTTGTCACCGCTGTTTTTCGCTGTGTCCCTCTGTGTCCATGCTGTGTCCCACTCTGTCCCTCGCTGTATCCCGCTGTGTCCCTGCTGTGTCCCGCTGTGTCCCCGCTGTGTCCCCGCTGTGTCCCCGATGTGTCCCGCTGTGTCCCGCTGTGTCTCCCGCTGTATCACGCTATGTCCTCGCTGTGTCCGCCGCTGTTTCCTGGTGTGTCCCCCTGTGTCCCCGCTGTCCCCCGATGTGTACATTGTGTGTCCCGCTGTGTCCTCGCTGTGTCCCCCGCTGTGTCTCCGCTGTGGCGCGCTGTGTCCCACTGTGTCCCGCTGTGTCTCCCGCTGTGTCCCGTTGTGTCCACTGCCTTGGCCCCGCTGTGTCCCGCTGTGTCCTCGCTGTGTCCCCGCTGTGTCCCACTGTGTCCTGCTGTGTCCCCCGCTGTATCCCGCTGTGTCCCTGCTGTGTTCCGCTGTGTCCTCGCTGTGTCCCCGCTGTGTCCCCGCTGTGTTACACTGTGTCCCGCTGTGTCCCCTGCTGTGTACCACTGTGTCCCCAGCTGTGTCCCCCCTGTGTCTCCGCTTTGTCCTCCTGCGACCTGCTGTGTCCTCGCTATGACCCCCGCTGTGTCCCGCTGTGTCCCCGCTGTTTTCCGCTGTGTCCCCCGCTGTGTCCTGCTTTGTCCCTCTGTGTCCCGCTGTGTCCGCCTCTATGTCCCCCGCAGTGTCCCGCTGTATCCCCCGCTGAGGCCCACTGTGATCCCGCTGTGTCTACGCTGTGTCCCGCTGTGTCCCCACTGTGTCCCCGCTGTGTCCCGCTGTGTCTCCGCTGTGTCCCGCTGTGTCCGGCTCTGTCCCCCGCAGTGTCCTTGCTATGTACCCTCTGTGTCCCTGCTGAGTCCCAGTGTTTCCTGCTGTGTCCCGCTGTGTCCCACTGTGCCCCTCTGTGTCCCTGCTGTGTCCCCAGCTGTGTCCCACATTGTCCCGCTGTGTCCCAGCTTTGTTACTGCTTTGTCTGGCTGTGTCCCACTGTGTCCCCGCTGCGTCCCCGCTATGTCCTGCTGTTTCCCTGCTTTGTCACTGCTGTTTCTCGCTGTGTCCCTCTGTGTCCACGCTGTTTCCCGCTCTGTCCCCTGCTGTATCCCGCTGTGTCCCTGCTGTGTCCCGCTGTGTCCCCGCTGTGTCCCCGCTGTGTCGCCGATGTGTCCCGCTGTATCCCGCTGTGTCCCTGCTGTGTCCTGCTGTGTCCCCGCTGTGTCCCCTGCTGTGTCCCCGCTGTGTCCCGTTTTGTCCCCGCTGTGTCCTGCTGTGTCCCCGCTGTCCCCCGATGTGTATATTGTGTGTCTCGCTGTGTCCTCGCTGTGTCCCCCGTTGTGTCCCGCTGTGTCCGCGCTGTGACCCCCGTTGTGTCCCCGCTGTGTCCCGCTGTGTCCCTTGGTGTCTCACTTTGTCCCCCGCTGTGTCCTCTGCTGTGTCCCCGCTGTGCCCGCTGTGTCCCCACTGTCTCCCGCAGTGTCCCGCTGTGTCCCCCGCTGTGTCCCGCTGTGTCTCCCTCTTTGTCCCCCTCTGTGTCCCGCTCTGTCCCTGCTGTGACCCGTTGTGTCTCCCGCTGTGTCCAGCTGTGTCCCACTGTGTCCCACTGAGTCCCCGCTCTGTCCCGCTGTGTACCCCTGAGTCCCTGCTGTGTCCCTGCTGTGTCCCCCGCTGTGTTCCACTGTGTCCCCGCTGTGTCCCACTGTGTCCCGCTGTGTCTCCCTGCTGTCCCCGTCTTTGTCCCCGCTGTGTCCCCGCTGTGTCCCGCTGTGTTCCCGCTGTCCGCCGCTGTGTCCCACTGTGTACCGCTGTGTCCCACTGTGTCCCAGCTTTGTTACCACTGTTTCTGTCTGTTTCCCACTGTGTCCCCCGCTGCGTCCCCGCTGTGTCCCCGCTGTGTCCTGCTGTGTCCCTGCTTTGTCACCGCTGTTTCTCGCTG
>NW_012315951.1:0-2033 GCF_000151885.1 Dipodomys ordii
GCAGAAGCAGAAGAAACAGAACAAGCAGAAGAAGCAGAAGCAGAACGAGAAGCAGAAGAAGAAGAAGGAGAAGGATTAGGAGTAGGAGGAGCAGAAGGAGAATCAGAAGCAGAAAGAGAAGCAGAAGGAGAAGCAGAAGGAGAAACAGAAGAAGCAGAAGCAGGAGAAGCAGAAGCAGAAGAAGAATGAGAAGCACAAGAAGGAGAAATTGAAGGAGAAGGAGAATGAGACGGAGAAGCAGAAGGAGAAGTAGGAGAAGCAGAAGAAGAAGAAGCAGGAGAAGCAGAAGCAGAAAAGCAGAAGCTGAAGCAGAAGAAGAAGAAACAGAAAAAGCAGAAGAAGCAGAAGAAGAAGCAGCAGGAGAAGCAGAAGAAGAAGAAGGAGAAAGAGAAGGATTAGGCGTAGGAGAAACAGAAGGATAAGCAGAAGCAGAAAGAGAAGGAGAAGGAGAAGCAGGAGAAGCAGAAGGAGCAGAAGCAGGAGAAGCAGAAGCATAATGAAAGGCAGAAGAAGGAGAAATTGAAACAGAAGAAGATGCAGAAGGAGAAGCAGAAGCAGTAGTAGAAGCAGAAGAAGGAGAAGGAGAAGGAGAAGCATAAAGAGAAACCGAAGGAGAAGCAGGAGAAGCAGAAGCAGGAGAAGCAGAATCAGAAGAAATAGAAGATGGAGAAGAAGCAGAAGCAGAAAGAGAAGCAGAAACAGAAGGAGAAGCAGAAATAGAAGCAGAAGAAGCCGAAGAAGCAAAAGGAGAACCTGAACGAGAAGGAGAAGCTGGAGAAGCAGAAGAAGAAGAATCTGGAGAAGAAGAAGGAGGACCAGAAGAAGAAGCAGAGGCAGAAAGAGAAGCAAAAGCAGAAGGAGAAGCAGAAGGAAAGGCAGAAGAACGAGAAGCAGAAGGAGAATCAGAAGGAGAAGCAGAAGAAGCAGAAGGAGAAGTAGAAGGAGAAACAGAAGCAGAAGAAGCAGCAGAAGGAAAAGCAGAAGCAGAAGAAGATGCATAAGGAGAAGCAGGAGAAGCAGAAGAAGCAGAAGCAGAAGGAGAAGTAGAAGTAGGAGAAGGAGAAGGAAGCGCCGCAGAAGCAATAGGAGAAGCAGAAGGAGAAGCAGAATGAGAAGCAGAAAGTGAAGCAGTAGAAGCAGAAGAAGCAGGAAAAGAAGAAGCAGAAGTAAAAGAAGAAGAAGAAGAAGAAGAAGAAGAAGAAGAAGAAGAAGAAGAAGAAGAAGAAGAAGAAGAAGAAGAAGGAGAAGGAGAAGGAGAAGCATAAGGAGAAGACGTAGAAGCAGAAGAAGCAGAAGCAGGAGAAGCAGAAGCAGTACAAAAAGAATAAACATAAGAAGAAGAATCAGAGGGAGAAGCAGAAGAAGGAGAAGGAGCAGCAGAAAGAGAAGTAGAAGGAGAATCAGAAGCAGAAGCAGAAGAAGGAGTAGCAGAAGAAGCAGCAGAAGGAGAAGCAGAAGCAGAAGAAGATGCAGAACGAGAAGCAGGAGAAGCAGAAGAAGCAGAAGCAGAAGGAGAAGCAGAAGTAGGAGAAGGAGAAGGAGAAGGAAGTGCAACAGAAGCAATAGGAGAAGCAGAAGGAGAAGCAGAAGCAGAATGAGAAGCAGTAAGAGAAACAGTAGAAGCCGAAGAGCAAAAGCAGAAGAGAAGAAGGAGAAAGGAGAAGGATTAGGAGTAGGAGGAGCAGAAGAAGAAGAAGAAGAAGAAGAAGAAGAAGAAGAAGAAGAAGAAGAAGAAGAAGAAGAAGAAGAAGAAAAAGAAGAAGAAGAAGAGGAAGAAGAAGAAGAAGCAGCAGCATAAGGAGAAGCATAAGGAGAAGCAGTAGAAGCAGAAGCAGGAGAATCCGAAAGAGAAGAAGCAGAAGAAACAGAAACAGAAGCAGAAGTATAAGCAGAAGCAGAAGGAGAAGCAGCAGAAGAAGTAGAACCAGAAATTCAGGCAGGACAAACAGAAGAAGCAGAAGCAGAAGCAGAAGGAGAAGCAAAAAGAGAAGCAGAAGAAGAAGTAGAAGAACCAGCAGGAGAAGCAGCAGAAG
>NW_012315952.1:0-2033 GCF_000151885.1 Dipodomys ordii
TTCCCCCACTTTGTCCCCCACTGTGTCCTCGCTGTGTCCCCCGCTGTGTCCCTCTGTGTCCCAAAGAGTCTTCGCTGTGTCCCCCTCTGTGTCCCGCTGTGTCCCCTGCCGTGTCCAGCTGTGTCCCGCTGTGTCCCGCTGCGTCCCCGCTGTGTCCCGCTGTGTCCCGCTTTGTCCCCCACTGTGTCCCACAGTGACCCCGCTGTGTCCCGCTGTGTCCCACTGTGTCCCGTGGTGTCCTGCTTTTTCCCCCGCTGTGGCCCCCCCTGAGCCACCTCTGTGTCCCCGCTGTGTCCCGCTGTGTCCTCGCTGTGTCCGCCTCTGTCTCCCGCTCTGTCCACCGCTGTGTCTCACGCTTTGTCCCCGCTGGGTCCCACTGTGTCCCGCAGTGTCCCCAGCTGTGTCCCGCTGTGTCACCGCTGTATCCCGCTTTGTCATCGCTGTGTCCCCCGCTGTGTCCCACTTTGTCCCTGCTGTGTACCCCGCTGTGTCCCTCTGTGTCCCCCGCTGTGTCTCGCTGTGTCCCCTGCTGTGTCCCCACTGTGTCACGCTGTGTTTCGCTGTGTCTGGCTGTGTCCTCGCTCTGTCTCCCTCAGTGTCCAGCTGTGTCCTCCCTGTGTCCCCCGCTGTGTCCCGCTGAGTCCCCTGCTGTGTCCCACTGTGTCCCGCTGTGTCACGCTCTGTCCCCTCTGTGTCCCTCTGTGTCCAGCTCTGTCCCTGTTGTGAGTCCGCTGTGCCCCGCTGTGTACCCTTCTGTGTCCAGCTGTGTCCCCTCTGTGTCCCGCTGTGTCCCTTCTCTTTCCCCCCGCTGTCCACCGCTGTGTCCCCCGGCTGTGTCCCGCAGTGTCCCCGCTGTGTCCCGCTGTGTCCCTACTGTGTCCCGTGGTGTCCTGCTTTTTTCCCCTCTATGTCCCCTGCTGAGTCCCCTCTGTGTCCCCGCTGTGTCCAGCTGTGTCCTCGCTGTGTCCTCCACTGTCTCCCGCTTTGTCCCACGCTGTGTCCTACTGTGTCCCACTGTGTCCCTGCTGTGTCCCCCGCTGTGTCCCGCTGTGTCCTGCTGTGTCCCCCGCTGTGTCCTTCTGGGTCCCGCTGTGTCTCCGCTGTGTCCCTGCTGTGTCCGGCTGTGTCCCCCGCTGTGTCCCGCTGTGTCCCGCTGGGTCCCCCGCTGGGTCCCGCTGTGTCCCCGCAGGTTCACCGCTATTTCACGCAGTGTCCTGCTGTGTTCTGTGGTGTCCCGCTTTGTTCCTCGCTGTGTCCCGCTGTGTCCACTGCTGGGTCCCCGCTGGGTCCCGCTGTGTCTCGCTGTTTCCCGCTGTGTCCTCGCTTTGTCCCATGCTGTGTTCCGTTGTGTCCTCCCTGTGTCCCCCGCTGTATTCCGCTGTGTCCCCCGCTGTGCCCCGCAGTGTCCCGCTGTGTCCCGCTGTGTCCCGCTGTGTCCTCGCTGTGTCCCACTGTGTCCCCGCTGTTTCCCCGCTAGGTCCTTCTGTGTCCCGCTGTGTCCCGCTGGATCCCCCGCTTTGTCCCGCTGTGTCCCCGCAGTGTCCTCGCTGTGTCCCGCTGTGTCCCACTGTGTCCTATGGTGTCCCGATTTGTCCCCCGCTATGTCCCCTGCTGAGTCCCCTCTGTGTCCCCGCTGTGTCCCGCTGTGTCCCCCGCTGTGTCCCACTGTGTCCCCCGCTGTGTCCTGCTGTGTCCCGCTGTGTCCTGCTGGGTCCCGCAGTGTCCCCACTGTGTCCCCGCTGTGTCCCGCTGTGTCCACCGCTGTGTCCCACTGTGTCCCCGCAGGTTCACCGCTGTTTCACGCTGTGTCCCGCTGTGTTCCGTGGTGTCCCGCTTTGTCCCCCGCTGTGGCCGCCCTGAGCCACCTCTGTGTCCCCGCTGTGTCCCGCTGTGTCCCGCTGGGTCCCCCGCTGTGTCCCGCTGTGTCCCCAGCTGTGCCCCGCAGTGTCCCGCTGTGTCCCGCTCTATCCCCCACTATGTCCCCCGCTGAGTCCTCTATGTGTCGCCGCTGTGTCCTGCTGTGTCCTCGCTGT
>NW_012315953.1:0-2033 GCF_000151885.1 Dipodomys ordii
TGACAAAGCGGGGACACAGCGGGACACAGCGGGACACAGCAGGGACATAGGAGGGGACAAAGCGGGACACAAAGGGGAACACAGCGTTACACAGCGGGGACACAGAGGGACACAGCGGGGACACAGCAGGACACAGAGGGGAACAAAGGGGTCACACAACGGGACACAGTGGGACACAGCGGGGTACACAGCGGGACACAGCGGGGACACAGCAGGGGCACAGTGGGAAACAGCGGGACACAGCGAGGGCCAAACGGGACACATCGGCATACTGCGGGACACCGAGGGGACACAGCAGCGGACACAGAGCCGCACAAAGCGGGGACACAGCGGGACACTGTGTGGACACAGCGGGACACAGCGGGGGTCACATAGGGGGACACAGCAGGACACTGCAGGGTACACAGCGGGACACAGCGGGACACAGCAGGGACACAGCGGGGGACACAGTGGGACACAGCGGGGTACACAGCGGGACACACCGGGACACAGCAGGGGCACAGTGGGAAACAGCGGGACACAGCGGGGGACAAAGCGGGACACACCGGGACACAGCGGGACACAGCGGGTAACACAGCAGGGGACACAGATCTGCACACAGCGCGAGAGAGTGGTACACAGCAGGGACACAGCGGGGACACAGCTGGACATCGCGGGGACAAAGCGAGGACAGAGCGGGACACAGAGGTACACAACGAGGGACACAGCGGGGGACAGTGGGGACAAACCGGGGAACAACGGGGACACAGCAGGACACAGCTAGGACACAGCGGGGACACAGCGGGGACACAGGAGGGGACACTGTGGGACACAGCAGAGGATACAGCGAGGACACTGAGGGGACATAGGGGGATACTGCGGGACACAGTGGGACACAGCGGGGACACAGAGGGACATAGCAGTTATACAGCGAGGACACAACAGGGACACAGAGGGACCCAGCCGGTACACAGCTGCGCACACAGTGGGGGACACAGCGGTAAACAGCGGGTGACACAGCGGGACTCAGCGGGGGACACAGAAAAGAACACATCGGGCCACAGCGGGGGACACAGGGGAACACAGCGGGACACAGCCGGACACAGCTGGGGACACAGCGGGTGATGCAGAGGGGGAAACAGCGGGAAACAGCGGGGAACACAGCGAGGACACAGCAGGACACAGCTGGGGACACAGTAGGACACAGCGGGGTACACAGAGGCAGACACAGCGGTACACATCGGGACACAGCGGGGACACAGGGAGCCACAGCGGGCCACAGCGGGGACACAGCAGGACACAGCGGGACACAGCGGGGGACACACCGGGGGAGAGCAGGCACACAGCGGGACACAGGGGGACACAGCGGGACACCGCGGGCACAGCGGGGAACAGAGCGGGACACACAGCGGGACACAGCGGGGGACACAGCATGGACACAGCGGGTCACAGCGGGGAAATAGTGGGGGACACAGCGGGATACAGAAGGACACAGCGAGGACACAGCGGGACACAGGAGGACACAGCGGGGACACAGCGGGGACACAGCGGGGGATACAGTGGGACACAGCGGGGACACAGAGGGACTCAGCGGTTACACAGCGAGGACACACCAGGGACATAGCGGGACACAGCGGAGACAGAGCAGGGACACAGTGAGACACAGCAAGGACACAGCGGGACACAGCATGGCCTACAGCAGGGGACAGCGGTGACACACCGTCGGACAGCGTGCACACAGCGGTTCACAGCGGGACATAGCGGGGACACAGCGGGGACACAGGGGACCCAGCGGGACCCAGCGGGGACACAGCGGGACACAGCGGGGGACACAGCAGGGGACACAGCGGGGGACAGCGGGGATACAGAGGGACACAGCAGGACACAGCGGGGAGACACAGCGGGGACACAGAGGGGACAGAGCAGAACACATTGGGGACACAATGGGAGACAGCAGGGAGACACAGCGGGGATACAGCGGGGACACATCGGTACAGAGCGGGGACACAGTGTGGGAAAAAGCGAGGAAACAGCGGGACACAGAAGGATACACA
>NW_012315954.1:0-2033 GCF_000151885.1 Dipodomys ordii
ATCCCCCGCTGTGTCCCCGCTGTGTCCCCCCAATGTGTCCCCGCTGAGTCCCCCCTGAGTCCCCCTCTGAGTTCCCCGCTATGTCACGCTGAGTCCCCCCGCTGTGTCCCCCGCTGTGTCCACCGCTGTGTTCCTGCTGTGTACCGCTGTTTCCTCGCTTGTCCCCTTATGTGTCCCGATGTATACCCTGCTCTGTCCCCCCATTGTGTCCCGCTGTGTCACCGTTGTCCCCCGGTGTGTCCCTGCTGTCACCCGCTGTGTCCCCCTCTGTTTCCCCGCTGAGTCCCCATTGTGCCCAGGTGCGTCCCCGCTGTCCCCCGCTGTGTCCCCATTATGTCCCGCTGGGTCCCACTGTGTCCTCGCTGTGTCCCGCGCTGTGTCCCCGCAGTGTCCCCTCTGTGTCCTCGCTGTGTCCCGCTGTGTCCCCCTGTGTCCCGCGCTGTGTCCCCGCAGTGTCCACGATGTGTCCCGCTGTGTCCCGCTGTGTAACACGCTGTGTCCCCCACTGTGTCCCGATGTGTCTCCCGCTGTGTCCCGCTGTGTGCCTGCTGTATCCCGCTGTTTCCCTCGATGTGTCCCCCGTTGTGTCCCGCTGTGTCCCCCGCTATGTCCCACATTGTATCTCTTTGTCCGCTGCTGTGTCCCACTGTGTAACCCGCTGTGTCCCGCTGTGTATCCGCTGTGTCCCCGCTGTGTCCCGATGTGACTCCACTCTGTCCCGCTGTGTCCCTGCTGTGTTCCTGCTGTGTCCCGCTGTGTCACTGCTGTTTCCCCGCAGTGTCCCCGCTGTGTCCCCCTCTGTTTCCCCGCTGTGTCCCCATTGTGCCCAGATGTGTCACCACTGTCCCCAGCTGTGTCCTCCGCTGTGTCCCCACTATGTCCTGCTATGTCATGAAGAGTCTCGAAGTGTCCCTGCTGTGTCCGCGCTGTATCCCCCGCTGTGTCCCACTGTGTCCCCGCTGTGTCCCCACTGTGTCCCCCGCTGTGTCCCGCTGTGTCCCGCTGTATCCCCCGCTGTGTCCCGAAGTGTCCCCGATGAGTCCCCCGCTGAGTCCACGCTGAGTCCTCCCTGTGTCCCCCGCTGTCTCCCCCTCTGTCCACAATGTGTCTCATGCTTTGTCTCCACTGTGTCCCACTGTGTCCCGCTGTGTCCCGCTGTGTCCCTCACTGTGACCCTTTGTGTCTCCAGCTGTGTACCCAGCTGTGTAACGCTGTGTCCCCGCTGTATCGACGCTGTGTCCCGCTGGGTCCCGCTGTGTCCTCGGTGTGTTCCCCGTTGTGTCCCGCTGTGTCCCCCGCTGTGTCCCTGCTGTGTATCCGCTGTGTCCCCACTGTGTCCCGCTGTGTCTCCGCTGTGTTCCGCTGTGTCCCGCTGTGTCCTCGCTGTGTCCCGCTGTGTCCCGCTGTGTAACCCGCTGTCTCACGCTGTGTATCCGCTGTGTCCCCGCTGTGTCCCGCTGTGACTCCGCTCTGTCCCGCTGTGTCCCTGCTGTGTTCCTGCTGTGTCCCGCTGTGTCACTGCTGTTTCCCTGCTGTGTCCCCACTGTGTCCCCCTCTGTTTCCCCGCTGTGTCCCCATTGTGCCCAGATGTGTCACCACTGTCCCCAGCTGTGTCCTCCGCTGTGTCCCCACTATGTCCTGCTGTGTCCCGCTGTGTCCCCGCTGTGTTCGCGCTGTATCCCCCGCTGTGTCCCACTATGTCCCCGCTGTGTCCCCACTGTGTCCCCCGCTGTGTCCCGCTGTGTCCTGCTGTATCCCCCGCTGTGTCCCGCTGTGTCCCAGCTGTGTTCACCTCTGTGTCCCCGCTGTGTCCCGCTGTGTCCGGCTGTGTCCCCCGCTGTGTCCTCGCTGTGTCCTCCCTGTGTCCCCCGCTGTCTCCCACTCTGTCCCCCACTGTGTCTCATGCTTTGTCTCCGCTGAGTCCCACTGTGTCCCGCTGTGTCCCGCTGTGTCCCCCACTGTGACCCTTTGTGTCTCCAGCTGTGTACCCCGCTGTGTAACGCTGTGTCCCCGCTGTATCAACGCTGTGTCCC
>NW_012315955.1:0-2033 GCF_000151885.1 Dipodomys ordii
TCAGAGAGCAGAAGAGAAGCACAACGAGAAGCAGGAGAAGCAGAAGCAGAAGAAACATAAGAAGGAGAAGAAGCAGAAGAAGAAGGAGAAGCAGAAACAGAAGGAAAAGCAGAAATAGAAGCAGGAGCAGTAGACGAAGAAGCAGCAGGAGAAGCAGAAGCAGAAGAAGCCGAAGAAACAGAAGCAGAACCTGAAGCATAAGGAGATACAGGAGAAGCAGAAGAAGCAGAAACTGGAGAAGCAGAAGGAGAAGCAGAAGCAGAAAGAGAGGCAAAAGCGGAAGGAGAATCATAAGGAGAAGCAGAAGAAACTGAAGAAGCAGAGGCAGTAGCAGAAGATGTAGAAGCAGAAGGAGAAGCAGAGGGAAAAGCAGAAGAACGAGAAGGAGAAGGAGAAACAGAAGGAGAAGCAGAAAGAGAAGCAGAAGAAGGAGCAGGAGAAGGAAAAGCAGCAGGAGAAGCAGAAAGAGAAGCAGAAAGAAAAGCAGAAGGAGAAGCAGGAGATGCAGAAACAGGAGAAGAACAAGCAGAAGAAACAGGAGAAGGACAAGAAGCAGAAGCAGAAGGAGAAGCAGAAAGAGAAGGAGGGGAAGCAGAAGAAGCAGAAGCAGGAGAAGCAGAAGCATAAGAATCCGAAGAAGGAGAAGCAGAACCTGAAGCAGAAGGAGAAGCAGGAGAAGCAGAAGAAGCAGAATATGGAGAAGCAGAATGAGAAGCAGTAGGAGAAGCAGAAGAAGAAAGAGAATCAAAAGCAGAAGGAGAAGCAGAAGAAACAGAAGAAGTAGAAGCAGTAGCAGTTGTAGCAGAAGCAGAACGAGAAGCAGAAGGAAAAGCAGAAGAACAAGAAGGAGAAGGAGAAACAGAAGGAGAAGCAGAAAGAGAAGCAGGTAAAGCAGCAGAAGAAGAAGCAGAAGGAGAATCAGAAGGAGAAGCTGAAGGAGGAGAAGGATAAGCAGAAGAAGATGCAGAAGGAGAAGCAGAAGAAGCAGAAGCAGAAGGAGAGGCAGGAAAAGCAGAAGAAGCAGAAGGAAAAGGAGAAGCAAAAGAAGGAGAAGGAGAAGCAGAGGCAGAAGAAGAAGCATAAGGACAAGCACAAGCAGAAGGAGATGCAGAAGGAAAAGTAGGAGAAGCAGAAGAAGCAGAAGCTGAAGGAGAAACAGAAATAGGAGAAGGAGAAGGAGGAGAAGCAGAAGCAGAAGGAGAAGCAGAAGCAGAAGGAGAATCAGAAAGAGAAGCAGGAGGAGGACAAGAAGCAGAAGCAGGAGAAGCCGAAAGAGAAGAAGCAGAAACAGAAGCAGAAGTAGAAGCAGAAGCAGAAGGAGAAGCAGAAGAAGAAGTAGAACCAGAAATTCAGGCAGCAGAAACAGAAGAAGCAGAAGCAGAAGGAGAAGCAAAAAGAGAAGCAGAAGGGGAAGTAGAAAAAACAGCAGAAGAAGCAGAAAAACAAGCAGGAGAAGCAGAAGCAGGAAGAGAAGTAGAAGCAGAAGAAGCAGAAGAAGAAGAAGAAGCAGTAGAAGCATAAGAATCAGAAGCAGGAGAAGCAGAAGCAGAAGAAAAAGAAGAAGCATAAGAAGCAGAAGCAGAGGGAGAAACAGAAGAAGGAGAAGGAGCAGCAGAAGGTGAAGCAGAAGGAGATGCAGAAGGAGAAAGAGAAGCAGAAACAGAAGGAGAAAAAGAAGGATTATTTGGAGAATCAGAAGAAGCAGAAGCAGAAAGAGAAGCAGAAGAAGGAGAAGGAGAAGCAGAAACAGAGGAAACGAAGGAGAAGCAGAAGAAGCAGAAGCGGGAGAAGCAGAAGAAGAAGAAGAAACAGAAGAAGGAGAAGGAGCAGAAGCAGAAGCAGAAGGAGAAGCAGAAAGAGAAGCAGAAGAAGCAGTAGCAGGAGAAGCAGAAGCAGAAGAAACAGAAGAAGCCCAAGAACCAGAAGGAGAACCTGAAGCAGAAGGAGAAGCAGAAGCAGCAGAAGCTGGAAAAGCAGAAGCAGAAGAAACCGAACAAGCAGAAGAAGCAGAAGCAGAACGAGAAGCAGAAGAA
>NW_012315956.1:0-2033 GCF_000151885.1 Dipodomys ordii
CAGCGGGGGTACACAGCGTGACTCACGGGGGACACAGCGGTGCACAGAGTTGGACACTCGGTGGACACAGCGAAGACACAGCTGGACACAGTGAGGACACATCGGGACACAGTGGGGGAAACAGCGGGACACAATGTGGACACAGCAGTTGACACAGTGGGACACAGCGGGGGACAGAGGGGGACACAGCGGGGGACACAGGGAAGACACATTGGGACACAGCGGGGACACAGCGGGACTCAGCGGGGGACACTGCAGTACACAGCGGGACACAGCGGGACACAGAGGGGGACACAGTGGGACAGAGCGGGGGACACAGCAGGGGACACAGAGGGACTCAGCTGGACACAGCGGGGGACACAGGGGGACACAGCGGGACACAGGGGGGGATACAGCGAGGACACATTGGGACACAGCGGGGACACAGCGGGATTCAGCGGGGGACACAGCAGTACACAGCGGGACACAGCAGTGACACAGCTAGACACAGCGGGGTACACAGCGGGACATACTGGGCACACAGCGGGGACACAGCGGAGAAAGAGCGGGACACAGCGCGACACAGCGGGTCACAGCGGCGTACACAGCGGGACACACGGGGAACACAGTGTGGACACAGCGGGACACAGCAGGGGCCACAGGGGGGACACAGCGGGACACAGCAGGACACAGAAGGGGACACAGTGGGACAGAGCAGAGGACACAGCAGGAAACACAGCGGGACACAGCGGGGGACACAGGGGGGACACAGCGGGACACAGCAGGGGACACAGCGCGGACACATTGGGACACAGTGGGGACACAGCGGGACTCAGCGGGGGACACAGCAGTACACAGCGGGACACAGCGGGACACAGCGGGTGACACAGAGGGGTAAACAGCGGGACACAGCAGGGAACACTGCGAGGACACAGCGGGACCAAGCGGGACACAGCGTCGATTCAGCGGGGACACAGCGGGACACAGCGGGGTACACAGCTGGGGACCCAGCGGGACACAACGGGACACAGCAGGACCCAGCGGGGAAACAGCGGGGACACAGTGGGACACAGCAAGGACACAGCGGGACACAGCGGGACACTGCGGGGCACAGCGGGGGACACAGCGGGACACAGCGGGGGACACTGGGAGGACACAGCGGAACACAGCATGGGACAAAGTGAGGACACAGCGGGAGACAGCGAGACACAGCAGGACACAGCGTGAAACAGCGGTGAACCTGCAGGGACACAGCGGGAAACAGCGGGGGACACAGCGGGACCCAGCGGGACACAGCGGGGGACACAGCAGGACACAGCGGGGACAAAGCGGGACACAGTGGGGGACACAGCAGGGACAAAGCGTGACACAGTGGTGGACACAGCGAGGACACAGCGGGACACAACGGTGACACAGCGGGACTCAGCTGGGGACACTGCGGGACACATCGGGACACAGCGGGGACACAGCAAGGACACAGCGGGGGACACAGCAAGACAGAGCCGGACACAGCCGGGGACACAGAGGGACACAGCGAGAGACACAGCTGGGGACACAGCGGGACACAGCGGAGAACAAAGAGAGGAAACAGCGGGACCCAGCGGGACACAGCGTCGATAGAGCAGGGACACAGAGGGACACAGCGGTGACACAGGGGGCTCAGCGGGGGATACTGCGGGACACAGCGGGGGACACAGAGGGACACAGTGGGGAACACAGAGAGGACACAGCAGGACACAGTGGGACAAAGTGTCGATACAGCGGGAGCCCAGCGGGACACAGCGGGGTACACAGCTGATGACACAAAGCGACACAGTGGGAGACACAGCGGGACACAGCGGGACACAGCGGGGCACAGCAGGGACAAAACGGGAGACACAGTGGGGAACAGAGCAGGACACAGCGGGGGACACAGAGAGGACACAGTGGGGACACAGCGAGACTCAGCCGGGGACACAGCGGGGGAAAAAGCGGGACACCACGGGGCACAGTGGGACACAGCGGGACACAGCGGGGTCACTGCGGGGACACAGCGGTACACAGTGGTGATGAAA
>NW_012315957.1:0-2033 GCF_000151885.1 Dipodomys ordii
GTGGGACACAGGGGGGGACACAGCGGTGACACAGTGGGACACAGCGGGACACTGAGGATCACAGAGGGACACAGCGGGACACAGCGGGGAACACATTGGGGGAAAGCGGGGACACACCGGGGGACAATGGGGACACAACGGGCACAGCGGGGGACACAGTGGGGGACACAGAGTGACACATAGGGGGACAAGAGAGGACACAGTTGGACAAGAGCGGAACACAGCGGGGACACAGTGGGACACAGCGGGACACATCGAGGGACACAGTGGGACACTGCTGGGGACACAGCGGGACACAGCGGGGGACACAGCGAAGACACAGCGGGACACTGCGGGAGACACAGCGAGGACACAAAGGGACACAGCGGATCACAGTGGGACACAGCAGGTCACAGCGGGGTACACAGCTGGGGACACAACGAGACACAGGGGGGACACAGCGGGACACAGAGGGACAAAGCGGGACACAGCAGGGGACAGAGCAGGGGACAGAGGGGGACACAGCGGGGACACAGCTGGACACAGCAGGGTACACAGCAGGACACAGCAGGGACACAGCGGGGACACAGCGAGGACACAGCGGGACACAGCAGGGGATATAGCGGGACACAGCGGGGACACAGCAGTGGACACAGCAGGACACAGCGGGGGACACAGTGGGACACAGCGGGGGACACAGAGGGGGATACAGCGGGACACAGCGGGACACAGCGGGGGACAAAGGCGGAACATAGCGGGACACAGATGGGGACACAGCGAGGACACCGCGGGTCACAGCGGGACACAGCGTCGATACAGCGGGGACACAGCTGGACACAGCGGGGTACAGAGCCGGGGACACAGCGGGACACAGCGTCGACACAGCTGGACACAGTGGGGTATACAGCGGGACACAGCGGGGACACAGCAGGACACAGCGGGACACAGGGGGACACAGTGGGACACAAAGGGGGACACAGCAGTACACAGAGGGGGACACAGTGAGGCCCAACGGGACAGAGCGGGGGATACAGCGAGGACTCAGCGGGACACAGCAGGGGACACAGTGAGGAAACAGCGGGACACAGCGCGGACTCAGCGGGACACAGCAGGACACAGCAGGACACAGCGAGGGACAGAGCGGGGGACAGAGCGGGACACAACGGGGAGACAGCTGGACACCGCAGGTTACACAGCGGGACACAGCAGGGACACAGTGAGGACACAGTGGGACACAGCTTGAGACACAGGGGGATACAGCGGGGAGAGAGCGAGACACAGCAGGGTACACAGCAGGACACAGCAGGGACACAGCGAGGACACAGTGGGACACAGCTTGGGACACAGCGGGACACAGCACGGGACACAGCAAGACACAGCGGGGTCACAGCAGAGGACACAGCGGGACACAGCGGGGGACACAGCGGGACACAGCGGGGGACACAGCGGGACACAGCGGGGGACACAGCAGAGGACACAGCGGGACACAGCGGGAGACACAGCGGGACACCACGGGGGACACAGCGGGACACAGCGGGGGACACAGCGGGACACAGCGAGGGACACAGCGGGACACAGTGGGGGACACAGCGCGGACACAGCGCGACAGAGCGGGGGACACAGCGGGACACAGCAGGACACTGCGGGAGACACAGCAAGGACACAAAGGGACACAGCGGAACACAGTGGGACACAGCGGGGACACAGCAGGGGACCCAGAGGGACACAGCGGGGGACACAGCGGGACACAGCGGGGGACAGAGCAAGGGACACAGCGGGAAGACAGCTGGACACAGCAGGGTACACAGCGAGGACACAGCGGGACAGCGGGGACACAGCGAGACTCAGTGGGGGACACAGCGGGGAACAGAGCCTGGGACATAGAGGGACACAGCGTCGACACAGCTGGACACAGTGGGGTACACAGCGGGACACAGCGGGGACACAGCAGGACACAGCAGGCCACAGCGTGGACACAGCAGGACACAGCGAGACACAAAGGGGGACACAGAAAGACACAGCGGGGGACACAGTGAGGACACAACGGGGCATGA
>NW_012315958.1:0-2033 GCF_000151885.1 Dipodomys ordii
ATCACCTCGCTGTGTATCCCGCTCTGCCCCGCTTTGTACCCCATGTGTCCCCCGCTGTGTCCCACTGTGTCCCGCTGTGACCCTGCTGAGTCCCGCTTTGTCGCCGCTGTGTCCCGCTTTGTCTTCGCTGTGTCCCCCGCTGTGTCCCGCTTTGTCCCCCCGTGTCCCCTGCTGTGTCCCGCTGTGTCCCCCGCTGTGTCCCGCTGTGTCCCCTACTGTGTCCCTGCTGTGTCCCGCTGTGTTCCGCAGTGTCCCGCTATGTCCGCGCTGTGTCTCCCGCAGTGTCCCGCAGTGTCCTCGCTGTGTCCCCGGTAGTGTCCTGCTTTGTCCCCCGCTGTGTCCCGCTGTGTCCCGCTCTGTCCCCCGCGGTGTCCCTGCTGTGCCCCGCTGTGTCCCGTTGTGCTTTGTCCCCAACTGAATCCCGCTGTGTCCCCGATGTGTCCCAATGTGTCCTCGCTGTGTCCCATGCTGTGTCCCGCTGTGTCCCACCTGTGTCCCCCGCTGTGTCCTGCTGTGTCCCTCTGTGTCCTCTGCTGTGTCCCCTGCTCTGTCCCACTGTGTCCCCCGCTGTGTCCCGCTGTGTCCCGCTGTGTCCACCGCTGTGTCCCGGTGTGTCCCGCTGTGTCCCCTGCTGTGTCCCCCGCTGTGTCCCGCTGTGTCGTCGCTGTGTGCCCCGCTGTGTCCCGCTGTGTCCCTGCTGTGACCCGCTGTGTCCTCGCTGTGTCCACCGCTGTCTCCTGCTTTGTCCCCCGCTGTGTCCCGCTGTTTCCCGCTGTGTCCTCGCTGTATCCCACTCTCTGTCCCACTGTGTCACCGCTGTGTCCCCAGCTGTGTCCAGCTATGTCCCGCTGTGTCTCCCGCTGTGTCCCGCTGTGTCCCGCTGTGTCACCCGCTGTGTCCCGCTGTGTCCCGCTCTGTCCCCCGCTGTGTTCCTGCTGTGCCCCGCTGTGTCCCGCTGTGTCCCGCTGTGTACTGCTGTGTCCTCCGCTGAGTCCCGCTGTGTCCCCGATGTGTCCCAATGTGTCCTCGCTGTGTCCCCCGCTGTGTCCCTCTGTGTCTACCCTGTGTCCCCCGCTCTGTACCGCTGTGTCCCTCTGTGTCCTCTGCTGTGTCCCCTGCTCTTTCCCACTGTGTCCCCCGCTGTGTCCCGCTGTGTACCCCTCTGTGTCCCCCGCTGTGTCCTGCTGTGTCTCCGGTTGTTTCTTGCTGTGCCGCGCTCTGTCCCCCGCTGTGTCCCTGCTGTGCCCCGCTGTGTCCCGCTGTGTACTGCTTTGTCCCCATTTGAGTCCCGCTGTGTCCCCGCTGTGTCCCGCTGTGTCCTCGCTGTGTAACCCCCTCTGTCCCGCTTTGTACCCCCTGTGTCCCCCACTGTGACCCCACTGTGTCCCGCTGTGACCCTGCTGAGTCCCGCTGTGTCGCCGCTGTGTCCCGCTTTGTCGTCGCTGTGTCCCCCGCTGTGTCCCGCTTTGTCCCCCCGTGTCCCCTGCTGTGTCCCGCTGTGTCCCCCGCTGTGTCCCGCTGTGTCCCCTGCTGTGTCCCTGCTGTGTCCCGATGTGTTCCGCAGTGTCCGCGCTGTGTCTCCCGCAGTGTCCCGCAGTGTCCTCATCCCACAGGCTGTAGTGTGTTAATGCTTGATCCAGGCCACAGGAGTCCAAGAACATTCTGACTAAATCGAGTCAGAAGCCCCTACTGGGGACCAGAGCAAAGGAGCAAACCACAGGCTGTGCCGTGGAAGGGGGGTGGGGACACCTGGCTTCCCAGAATGTCAAGTTTTCAAATCAGGCCTGCGCAACTCCCCCCCTCCGCTTTGATGCAAGTTCACAAAGAGCCACAGGCCCCCTGGGGACGGGCCCATGCAGCGACCCAACAGTCAGACCCCGAGATGAAGGAGGATTCATAGCCCCTCTGAGCTGAGGATTGAAGAAACTGCCCCAGCCATAATGGAGGAGGAGAAGTCAAGTCTCAATGCTTTAAATAGCAGCTGCTGCCAGGCCATGGGCGCTGGTGGCTGCTGCCCCCTAGTGGCCGCCAGC
>NW_012315959.1:0-2033 GCF_000151885.1 Dipodomys ordii
CTCGCTTTATCCATGCTGTGTCCACGCTATGTCACCGCTATGTCCAGCTGTGTCCCCGCTGTCTCTCGATGTGTCCCGCAGTGTACTGGCTATGTCCCTGCTGTGTCCTCGATGTATCCCGTGCAGTGTCACACTGTGTAACCCGCTGAGTCCCTGCAGTGTCCCCGAAATGTCCTCCTGTGTCCAGCTGTGTCCTCACTGTGACACCCGCTGTGTCCCCTCTGTGTATCCCACTATTTCCCGCTGTCTCCCGCTATGTACCGCTGTGTCCCCCGCTGTGTCCCGCTCTGTCCACTGCTTTGTCCCCCGCTGTGTCCCGCTGTGTCCCGCTGTGTCCTCACTGTGTCCCCGCTTTGTCCCGCTGTGCCCCTCAGTGTTCCTGCTCTCCCCCGCTGTGTCCCGCTGTGTCCTCGTTGTGTCGATGCTGTGTCCCCATTTGTCCCCGCAGTGTAACCCGCTGGGTCCCGCTGGGTCCCGCTGTGTCCCCGCTGTGGTCCTCTGTGTCCCTAGTGTGTCCTGGCTGTGTAACCTCTATGTCCCTTTGTGTCCCCGCTGTGTCCCACTGTGTCCCGCTGTTTCCCGCTGTGTCCCGCTGTGTCATGCTTTGTCGGCCTGTGTCCCCCGCTGTGTCCCGCTGTGTCCCCGCTGTGTCCCGCTGTGTCCCGCTTTGTCCTCGCTGTGTTCCACTGTGTCCCCCGCTGTGTCCCGCTATATCCCCCGCTGTGTCCCCCACTGTGTCCCGCTGTGTCCCCCGCTGTGTCCCGCTGTGTCCCGCAGTGTCCCGGCCTTCTGCCGCTGTGTCACCGCTGTCGCCCACTGTATCCCCCGCTGTGTCCCGCTGTGTCCTCTCTGTGTCCCGCTGTGTCCCCGCTGTGTGTCCGCTGTGTCCCGCTGTGTCACTGGTGTGTCCTCGCTATGTAACCGCTGAGTCCCTCTGTGTCCCCGCTGTGTCCCACTGTTTCCCCCCCTGTGTCCCCGCTGTGTCCCCGTTTGTCCTCCTGTATCCCGCTGTGTCCTCGCTGTGTCCTTCTATATCCCGCTGTGTCCCCCGCTGTGTCCCCCACTATTTCCCTACTGTGACCCGCTGTGTCCATGCAGTGTCCCCAGCTGTGTCCCGCTGTGTCCCCTGCTGTGTTCCCCGCTGTGTCCCGCTGTGTCCCGCTGTGTCCTCGCTGTGTCCCCGCTGTGTCCCGCTGTGTCCTGCTGTTTCCGTATCTGTGTCCCCCGCTGTATCCCGCTGTGTCCCCGCTGGGTCCCCGCTGGGTCCCGCTGTGTCTCACTGTGTCCCCGCTGTGTCCCCGCTGTTTTCCGCTGTGTACCTGGTGTGTCCTGTCTGTGTAACCTCTATGTCCCTCTGTGTCCCCGCTGTGTCCCACTTTGTCCCGCAGTGTCACCCTACGTCCCCACTGTGTCCTCGCTGTGTCCTTCTGTATCCCGCTGTGTCCTCCGATGTGTCCCCCACTATTTCCACGCTGTGACCCGCTGTGTCCCGCAGTGTCCCTGCTGTGTCCTCGCGTTATCCGCAGCTGTGACCCACTGTGTCCCCCGCTGTGTCCCCGCTGTGTCCTCCTGTGTCCCGCTGTGTCCCGCTGTGTCCCCCGCTGTGTTCCCCGCTGTGTCCCGCTGTGTCCCGATAAGTCCCACTGTGTCCACTACAGTATCTCCCGCTGTGTCCCTTTGTGTACCCCACTGTGTCCCGCTGTGTCACCCGTTGTGTCCCCCGCTGTGTCCTGCTGTGTCCCGCTGTGTCCCCGCTGTCCGCCGGTGTGTCACCGCTGTCCCCCGCTGTATCCCCCACTGTGTCCCGCTGTGTTCTCTCTGTCCCGCTGTGTCCCCGCGGTGTGTCCACTGTGTCCCGCTGTGTCCCTGGTGTGTCCTCGCTGTGTAACCGCTGAGTCCCTCTCTGTCCCCGCTGTGTCCCACTGTGTCCCCCGCTGTGTCCCCGCTGTGTCCCCGCTGTGTCCTCCTGTGTACCACTGTGTCCTCGCTGTGTCCTTTTTTTCCCGCTTTGTCCCCCGCTCTGTCCCCCACTA
>NW_012315960.1:0-2033 GCF_000151885.1 Dipodomys ordii
TGCTGTGTCCCCGCTGTGTCCTAGCTGTGTCCCGCTGTGTGCCCGTTGTTCCCCGGTTTGTCCCCACTGTCCCCCGCTGTGTCCCTCGCTGTGTAACTCTGTGTCCCGCTCTGTCCTCGCTTTGTTCCCGCTATGTCCCGCTGTGTCCCTGCTGTGTCCGTGCTGTGTTCCACTCTCTTCCGCTGTGTGCAGCTCTGTGTCCTCCGCTGTGTCCCCCGCTGTGTCCCGCTGTGTCCCGCTGTGTCCCGCTTTGTCCCCCGCTGTGTCCCGCTGTTTCCCACTGTGCCCCTGCTGTGTCCCCGCTGTGTCCCGCTGTGTACTTCACTGTGTACCACTGTGTCCCCCGCTGTGTCCCTGCTGTTTCCCTTTGTGTCCAGCTGTGTACCCTGCTGTGTCCTGCTGTGTCCCCCGATGTGTCCCGCTGTGTTCCACTGTGTCCTCGGCTGTGTCTCCTGCTGTGTTCCGCTCTTTCCCGCTGTGTCCCGCTGTGTCCTTGTTGTGTCCCCATTTGTGTCCCGCTGTGTCCTCGCTGGGTCCCCCGCTGTGTCCCCGCTCTGTCCCTGCTGTGTTCCACTCTCTCCCGCTGTGTGCGGCTCTGTGTCCCCTCCTGTGTCCCCCACTGTGTCCCGCAGTGTCCCGGTGTGTCCCGCTTTCTCCCTGTTGTGTCCCGCTTTTTCCCACTGTGCCCCAGCTGTGTCCCCGCTGTGTCTCGCTGTGTACCCCGCTGTGTCCCACTGTGTCCCGCTGTGTGCCCCCTTTGTTCCCCTCTGTGTCTTGCTGTGTCCCCTGCTGTGTCCCTGCTGTGTCCCTTTGTGTCCCGCTGTGTCCCGCTGTGTACCCCGCAGTGTCCTGCTGTGACTCCCGATATGTGCCGCTGTGTCCCGCTGTGTCCCCACTGTGTCCCGCTGTGTCCCCGCTGTGTCCCCTGCTGTGTCCCGCTGTGTCCCCGGCTGTGTCCCCCGCTGTGTACCGTTCTTTCAGGCTGTGTCCCGCTGTGTCCTTGCTGGGTCCCCCGCTGGGTCCCGCTGGGTCCCCATGTGTCACGCTGTGTCCTCTCTGTGTCCCCCGCTGTGTCCCGCTGTGTCCCCATGTGTCACGCTGTGTCCTCTCTGTGTATCCCTCTGTGTCCTGCTGTGTCCTCGCTGTGTCCCATACTGTGTCCCGGCTGTGTCCCTGCTTGTCCCGCTGTGTCCCGCTGTGTCCCCCGCTGTGTCCCCCACTGTGTCCCACTGTGTCCCCTGCTGTGTCCCGCTGTGTCCCGCTGTGTCCCCGCTGTCCGACGGTGTGAAACGCTGTCCCCCGCTGTATCCCCCGCTGTGTCCCGCTGTGTCCTCGCTGTGTCCCGCTGTGTCTCCGCTGTGTGTCCGCTGTGTCCCGTTGTGTCCCTGGTGTGTCCTCGCTGTGTAACCGCTGAGTCCCTCTGTGTCCCCGCTGTGTCCCACTGTGTCCCCCGCTGTGTCCCAGCTGTGTCCCCGCTGTGTCCTCCTGTGTCCCGCTGTGTCCTTGCTGTGTCCTTCTGTATCCCGCTGTGTCCCCCGCTGTGTCCCACACTATTTCCCCACTGTGACCCGCTGTGTCCATGCTGTGTCCTGCTGTGTCCCGCTTTGTCCTCGCTGTGTCCCCGCTGTGTCCCGTTGTCTCCCGCTGTGTCCCCCCTGTGTCCCCGCTGTGTCCTCGCTGTGTCCCCCGCTGTTTCTCGCTGTGTCCCCCCTGTGTCCTCGCTGTCCTCCGCTGTGTCCCGGTGTGTCCCCGCTGTCCCCAGCTGTTTCACCGCTGTCACCCGCTGTGTCCCCCGCTGTGTCACCCGCTGTGTCCCTCGCTGTGTCCCCGCTGAGTTCCGCTGTATTCCGTGGTATCTGACTTTGTGCCTCGCTGTGTCCCCCGCTGTGTCCCCGCTGTGTCCCCGCTGTGTCCTGCTGTGTCCTTGCTGTTTAACTGCTATGTTCCTCTGTGTCCCCGCTGTGTTCCACTGTGTCCCGCAGTGTCCCCCTATGTCCCCGCTGTGTCCTCACTGTGTCCCTCGCTGTGTCCCA
>NW_012315961.1:0-2032 GCF_000151885.1 Dipodomys ordii
CCTCTGTGTACATGCTGTGTCACCATGTGTCCCCATGATGTCCAGCTTATTCCACCACGATGATTCCCACAGCAGAGTCCCCTTAGTGTCCCCCATTGTGTCCCGATGTGTCCCGCTGTATCCCGAGCTATATACCCCGCTGTGTCCACACAGTATCCCCCGCTGTGTCCACAAGCTGTGTCCCAGAAGTGTCCCGCTGTGTACCCCGCTGTGTCCCGATATGTTCCCACAGTGTCCCCGCTGTGTCCTGATATGTCCCACTGTGTCCTCGCTGTGTCCCACAAAAAAAAAAAGTTGTGTCCCCAGATGTGTACCCCGCTGAGTACCGCTGTGTACCCGCTGTTTCGATGCTGTGTCTTGCTGTGTCCCACTGTGTCCTCGCTGTGTCCCCCACTGTGTTCTGCTGTGTCACCCGCTGTGTCAAACTGTGTCCCCCGCTGTGTCCTGCTGTGTCCCGAAGGGTCACCGCTGTTTCGCGCTGTGTCCCGCTGTGTTGCGTGGTGTCCCACTTTGTACCCCGCTGTGTCCCCAGCTGAGTCCCCGCTGTGTCCCCCGCTGTGCCCCTGCTGTGTCCCAGCTGTGTCACGCTGTGTCCTGCTGTGTCCCGTTGTGTCCCGCTGTAACCCTGCTGAGTCCCCCTGTGTCCCAGCTGTGTCCTGTTGTGTCGTCGCTCTGTCCTCCGCTGTGTCCCGCTGTGTCCTCTGTTGTGTCCCGCTGTGTCACTCTGTGTCCCGCTGTATCCCGCTGTGACCCCGCTGAGTCCCCGCTGTGTCCCCTGCTGTCTCCCACTCTGTCCCCCGCTGTTTCTCACGCTTTGTCCCCGCTGTGTCCCACTGTGTCCCGCTGTGTCCCGCTGTGCCCACACTGTGTCCTGTTGTGTCCACAGCTGTGTACCACGCTGTGTAACACTGTGTCCCCGCTGTATCTACGCTGTTCCTCGCTGTGTCCCGTTGTGTCCCCCGCTGTGTCCCCCGCTGTGTCCCACTGTGTCCTCACTGTGTCCCACTCTGTGTCCCGCTGTGTCCCCCGCTATGTCCCACTGTGTCCAGCTGTGTCCCGCTCTGTCCCCGCTTTGTGCCCGCTGTGTCCCGCTGTGTACTCCGTTGTGTCAAGCTGTGTCACCGCTGTGTCCCGCTGTGTCCTCTCTTTGTCTCCACTGTCCCCTGCTGTGTCCCCCGCTGTGTCCCGCTGTGTCCCGCTGTGTCGACGCAGTGTTCCCTCTGTGTCCTGCTGTGTCACACTGTGTCCCATGGTGTCCCGCTTTTTCCCCCGCTGTTCCCCCGCTGAGTCCCCTTTGTGTCCCCCATTGTGTCCCGCTGTGTCCCGCTGTGTCCTAGCTGTGTCCCCCGCTGTGTTCCGCTGTATCCCCGCTGTGTCGCAAGCTGTGTCCCGCTGTGTCCCGCTGTGTACCCCGCTGTGTCCCGCTATGTTCCCGCAGTGTCCCCGCTGTGTCCTGCTGTGTCCCACTGTGTCCTCGCTGTGTCCCCCGCTGTGTCCCGTTGTGTCCCCAGCTGTGTACCCCGCTGTGTATCGCTGTGTCCCCGCTATTTCGATGCTGTGTCTTGCTGTGTCCCACTGTGTCCTCGCTGTGTCCCCCACTGTGTTCTGCTGTGTCACCCGCTGTGTCCCGCTGTGTCCCCCGCTGTGTCCCGCTGTGTCCCCGAAGGGTCACCGCTGTTTCGCGCTGTGTCCCGCTGTGGTCCGTGGTGTCCCGCTTTGTCCCCCGCTGTGTCCCCAGCTGAGTCCCCACTGTGTCCCCGCTGTGTCCCGCTGTGTCCTCGCTGTGTCCCCCGCTGTCTCCCGCTCTGTCGCACGCTGTGTCTCACGCTTTATCCCATCTGTGTCCCACTCTGTCCCGCTGTGTCCCGCTGTGTCCACCACTGTGTCCCTTTGTGTCCCCAGCTGGGTAACCCGCTGTGTAACGCTGTGAATCCCGCTGTATCGAGGCTGTGTCCCGCTGGGTCCCGCTGTGTCCTTGCTCTGTTAATAGTGGATCCCACTCTGTCCCCCGCTGTGTCCCCCGCTCTGTCCT
>NW_012315962.1:0-2032 GCF_000151885.1 Dipodomys ordii
CAGGGGGACCCAGCGGGACACAGCGTCGATACAGCAGGGACACAGCGTCGATACAGCGGGGACACAGCGGGTTACACAGTTGGGGACAAAAAGGGACACTTCGGGGGACACAGCGAGGACACAGCGGAACACAGCGTGGGACAAAGCGAGGACACAGCAGGACACAGCGGGACACAGCAGGAACACAGCAGTAGACACAGCGGGACACACAGCGGGAGACAGTGGGACACAGCAGTGACACAGCAGTAGACACAGCAGGACACAGCGGGGGACACAGCGAGACACAGCGGGGGACACAGCGAGGACACAGCGGGACACAGTGGGACACAGCGTCGATACAGCGGGGACACAGCGGTACACAACGGGGTACACAGCTGGGGACACAACGGGACAAAGCAGGGGACACAGCGAGGACACAGCGGAATACAGCGTGGGACGTAGCGAGGACACAGCGGGACACAGCGGGGGACAGAGCGGGACACAGCATTGGTCACTGCGGGGGACAGAGCGGGACACAGCGGGGGACACAGCAGGGGACACAGCGGGACACAGCGGGGGACACAGCTGGACCCAGTAGGGGACACAGAGGGACACAGCGGGGGACACAGAGGGAAACAGAGGGACTCAGCGAGGACAACGCGGGGACACAGCAGGGGCACAGCAGAACACAGCGGGGGGCAAAGCGGTAGACAGCGGGGGACACAGCGAGGACACAGCGGGACATAGTGGGGACACAGAGGGGACTCAGCGGGGCACAAAGCGGGGGAGAAAGCGGGACAACATGGGACACAGTGCGACACAGCGGGGACACTGCGGGGACCCAGCGGGACAAAGTGGGGGACACAGCGAGACACAGTGGGACACAGCGGGGGACACAGCCGGACAAAGCGGGGGACAGAGCGGGGGACACAGCGGGACACAGCGGGGACACAGCGGGACAGAGCGGGACACAGCGTGACACAGCGGGACACAGCAGGGGACACAGCGGGACACAGCAGGGGACACAGCGAGGACACTGTGGGACAGAGCGGGGGATGGAGCGAGGACACAGCGGGACACAGCGTGGACCCAGCAGGGGACCCATCAGGACCCAGCGGGACCGAGCGTGGACACAGTGGGGACACAGCGGGGGACACAGTGTGGGACACAGCGGGACACAGCGGGACACAGCGGGGACACAGCGAGGACATAGCGGGGGACACAGCAGGACACATCGGGGGACACAATGGAGGACACAGCTGTACACAGCAGGGGACACAGTGAGGACACATCAAGACACAGCAGGGACACAACGGGGAACACAGCGGGGGACAGAGCGGGACACAGTGGGACACAGCAGGACACAGCGGGGGACAGAGCGGGACACAGCATTGGTCACAGCGGGACACAGCGGGGGACAGAGCGGGACACAGCAGGGGCACAGCAGGGGACACAGCAGGGACACAGCATGGGACACAGCCGGACAAAGCGGGGGACAGAGTGGGGGACACAGCGGGACACAGCGGGGATACAGCGGGACAGAGCGGGACACAGCGGGACACAGCAGGACACAGCAGGGGACACAGCGGGACACAGCAGGGGACACAGCGAGGACACTGAGGAATAGAGCGGAGGATGGAGCAAAGACACAGCGGGACACAGCGGGGACACAGCAGGGGACCCAGCGGGACCCAGTGGGACCGAGCGCGGACACAGTGGGGACACAGTGGGGGACACAGTGGGGGGCACAGGGGGACACAACGGGACACAGCGTCGATAGAGTGGGGACACAGCGGGTTACACAGCTGGGGACACAAAGGGACACTTCGGGGGAAACAGCGAGGACACAGCGGAACACTGCGTGGTACACAGCGAGGACACAGCGGGACACAGCAGGGACAAAGCTGTAGACACAGCGGGACACACAGCGGGAGACAGTGGGACACAGCAGGGACACAGCAGTAGACACAGCGGGACACAGCGGGGGACACAGCGAGACACAGCGGGGGACACAGCGAGGACCCAGCGGGACCAAGGGGGACACAGTTCGATA
>NW_012315963.1:0-2032 GCF_000151885.1 Dipodomys ordii
TCCCGCTTTTTCCCCTCTATGTCCCCTGCTGAGTCCCCTCTGTGTCCCCGCTGTGTCCAGCTGAGTCCTCGCTGTATCCTCCGCTGTCTCCCGCTTTATCCCACGCTGAGTCTACTGTGTCCCACTGTGTCCTGCTGTGTCCCCCGCTGTGTCCCACTGTGTCCCGCTCAGTCCGGCTGTGTCCCTGCTGTGTCCGTCTGGGTCCCGCTGTGTCCCCCGCTGTGTCCCGCTGTGTCCCCGCAGGTTCACCGCTGTTTCACGCTGTGTACTGCTGTGTTGCGTGGTGTCCCGCTTTGTTCCCTGCTGTGTCCCGCTGTGTCCATTGCTGGGTCCCCGCTGGGTCCCGCTGTGTCTCGCTGTTTCCCGCTGTGTCCTCGCTTTGTCCCATGCTGTGTTCCGCTGTGTCCTCCCTGTGTCCCCCGCTGTATCCCGCTGTGTCCCCCGCTGTGCCCCGCAGTGTCCCGCTGTGTCCCACTGTGTCCTCGCTGTGTCCCACTGTGTCCCCGCTGTTTTCCCGCTGGGTCCTGCTGTGTCCCGCTGGGTCCCGCTGGGTCCCCAGCTTTGTCCAGCTGTGTCCCCGCAGTGTCCCCGCTGTGTCCCGCTCTGTCCCACTGTGTCCTGTGGTGTCCCGATTTGTCCCCCGCTATGTCCCCTGCTGAGTCCCCTCTGTGTCCCCGCTGTGTCTCGCTGTGTCCCCCGCTGTGTCCCACTGTGTCCCCCGCTGTGTCCTGCTGTGTCCCGCTGTGTCCTGCTGGGTCCCGCAGTGTCCCCGCTGTGTCCCCGCTGTGTCCCGCTGTGTTCCCCGCTGTGTCCCGCTGTGTCCCCGCAGGTTCACCGCTGTTTCACGCTGTGTCCCGCTGTGTTCCGTGATGTCCCGCTTTGTCCCCCGCTGTGGCCCCCCTGAGCCACCTCTGTGTCCCCGCTGTGTCCAGCTGTGTCCTCGCTGTGTCCGGCTCTGTCTCCCGCTCTGTCCACCGCTGTGTCTCACGCTTTGTCCCCGCTGGGTCCCGCTGTGTCCCGCTCTGTCCCCCACTGTGTCCCCCGCTGAGTCCTCTATGTGTCGCCACTGTGTCCCACTGTGTCTTCGCTGTGTCCCCTGCTATCTCCCGCTTTGTCCCACGCTGTGTCCCGCTGTGTCCCGCTGTGTCCTCGTTGTGTCCCCGGCTGTGTCCTGCTGTGTTCCCGCTGTGTCCCAAGCTGTGTCCCGCTGTGTGCCCCGCTGTGTCCTGATGGGTGCCGCTGTGTCCCCGCTGTGTCCTCGCTGTGTCCCGCTGTGTATACTGCTGTGTCCCCACTGTGTCCCGCTGTGTCTCGCTGTGTCCCGTGTGTCCTCGCTGTTTCCCACGCTGTGTTCTGCTGTGTCCTCGCTGTGTCCCCCGCTGTGTCCCGTTGTGTACCCAGCTGTGTACCCCGCTGTGTCCCGCTGTGTCCCCGCTGTATCGACGCTGTGTCCCGCTTGGTCCCGCTGTGTCCTCGCTGTGTTTCCCGCTGTGTCCCGCTGTTTACCCCTCTGTGTCCCCCGCTGTGTCCCGCTGTGTCCCGCTGTGTACTGCTGTGTCCCCCGCTGAGTCCCGCTGTGTCCCCGCTGTGTCCCAATATGTCCTCTCTGTGTCCCGCGCTGGGTCCCGCTCGGTCCCCCCTGTGTCCCCCGCTGTGTCCCGCTGTGTCCGGCTGTGTCGCCCGCTGTGCCCCCCGCTGTGTCCCCCGCAGTTTCAGCGCTGTGTCCCGCTGTGTCCTCGCTGTGTCCCCTGCTGTCTCCCGCTCTGTACCACGCTGTGTCTCAAGCTTTGTCCCCGCTGTGTCGCACTGTGTCTCGCTGTGTCCCGCTGTGCCCCCACTGTGTCCCGATGTGTTCACAGGTGTGTACCACGCTGTGTAACGTTGTGTCCCCGCTGTATCAACGCTGTGTACCGCTGGGTCCCGCTGTGTCCTCGCTCTGTTCCCTGCTGTGTCCCGCTGTGTCCCCCACTCTGTCCCCCGCTGTGTCCAATATGTGTCCCACGCTTTGTCTCCCTGTGTCCCCGCAGTTCCC
>NW_012315964.1:0-2032 GCF_000151885.1 Dipodomys ordii
GCGGGACACAGCGTGGGATACAGGTGGGACAAAGGGGGACACAGCGGGTTACAAAGCGGGACTCAGCGGGGCACACAGCAGTACACAGCAGGACACAGCGGGACACAGCGGGAGACACAGCGGGACACAGAGGGGGTCACAGAGGGGTACACAGTGGGACAGAGAGGGGTAAACAGAGGGGTACACAGCGGGACACAGCAGGGAACACAGCGAGGACACAGCGGGGACTCAGCGGGACACAGCGGGTTACACAGCTGGGGACACAAAGGGACACATCAGGGGACATTGCGAGAACAGAGTGGAACACAGCGTGGCACACAGCGAGGACACAGCGGGACACAGCGGACACAGCGGAACACAGCGGGACACAGCAGGGACACAGCAGTAGACACAGCGGGACACAGCGGGGGACACAGCGGGACACAGCGGGATACAGGGGGGACACAGCAGTTCACAGCGGGACACAGCGGGACATAGCGGGACACAGGAGGGGACACAGCAGGACACAGAGGGGGACACAGAGGGGTACACAGCGGGACACAGCGGGACACAGTGGGACACAGCAGTTCACAGCGGGTCACAGGGGGACACCACGGAACACAGGAGGGGACACAGCAGGACACAAAGGGACACATCGAGGGACACAGCGAGGACACAGCGGAACACAGCGTTGGACACAGCGAGGACACAGCGGTACACAGCGGGACAAAGCTGGACACAGCAGGGACACAACAGTAGACACAGCGGGACACAGCGAGGGACACAGTGAGGACACAGCGGTACACAGCGGGGACTCACCGGGGGACACAGCGGGGGACAAAACAGGACACCACGGGACACAGCAGGACAAGGCGAGCACACAGCGGGGACAGAGCGGGGACACAGCGGGACACAGCGGGACACAGCGGGACACAGCGGGGGACACACCGGGCCACAACGGGGGACACAGCGAGGACACAGCGGGACACAGCGGGAGACAGCCGGGGACACAGCGGGACACAGCGGGGACACAGCAGTGGACACAGCGGGACACAGCGGGACACAGAGGGGGACACAGAGAGGACACATTGGAACACAGGGGGGACACAGCGGGACTCAGCAGGGGAAACAGCAGAACACAGCGGGACACAGCAGGGACACAGCCAGGACACAATGGAGGACACAGCAGGACACAGTGGGAGACAAAGCGGGGGACACAGAGGGGTACACAGCAGGACACAGCGGGGAACACAGCAAGGACACAATGGGACCAAGCGGGACACAGCGTCGATGCAACGGGGACATAGCGGGACACAGCTGGATACACAGCTGGGGTCACAACCTGAGACAGCGGGGGACACAATGAGGACACAGCGGAACACAGCGTGGGACACAGCGAGGACACAGCGGGACACAGCGGGACACAGTGGGACAAGCGGGGACACAGGGAATACACAGCGGGACACAGCGGGGGACACAGCGGGACACAGCGGGGCACACAGCGAGGACACAGCGGGACACAGCGGGGACAAGAGGGGGACATAGCGGGGGACAGAGCGGGACCCAGTGGGGAAACAGCGGGGACTCAGGGGCGGACACAGAGGGACAAAGGTGGTCACAGCGGGACACAGCGGCAAGACAGCAGAGACACAGCGGCAGACACAGCCGAACACCGTGGGACACAGCGGGGACAAAGCGGGATACAGCAGGGGACACAGCGGGGATTCAGCGGGACACAGCAGTAGACACAGCGGGACAAGCGGAGGACACAGCGGGACACAGCGGGACACAGCGGGGGACACAGCAGTTCACAGCGGGACACAGCTGGGACAAAGCGGGAGACACAGCGGGACACAGCGGGGGACACATCGGGACACAGCGGGGGACACAGAGAGGACACAGCAGGACACAGCGGGGGACACAGCGGGAAACAGCGGGGGAAACAGAGGTGGACACAGCGGGACACAGCAGTGGACACAGGGGGGACACAGCGGGACACAGAGGGGGTCACAGCGAGGACACAGCGGGTTACAGCGGGGACATAGCGAGACTC
>NW_012315965.1:0-2032 GCF_000151885.1 Dipodomys ordii
TTCTGCTTCTCCTTCTGCTTTTGATTCTCTTTCTGATTCTGCTTCTCCTTCTGGTTCTCCTTCTTCTCCAGATTCTGCTTCTTCTGCTTCTCCTGCTTCTCCTTCTGCGTCAGGTTCTGCTTCTGCTTCTTCTGCTTCTATTTCTGCTTCTCCTTCTGTTTCTGCTTCTCTTTCTGCTTCTGCTTCTTATCCTTCTTCTATTTCTTTTGATTCTGCTTCTCCTGCTTCTGCTTCTCCTGCTTCTCCTTCTGTTTCTCCTTATGCATCTCCTTCTGCTTCTCCTTCTTCTGCTTGTACTTCTGCTTCTGCTTCTCCTTCTGCATCTTCTTCTGTTTCAATTTCTCCTTCTTCTGCTTTTCATTCTGCTTCTGCTTCTCCTGCTTCTGCTTCTTCAGCTTCTCCTGCTTCTCCTTCTCCTTCTCTTTCTGCTTCTGCTTATCCTTCTGTTTCTCCTACTCCTAATCCTTCTCCTTCTCCTTCTCCTTCTTCTTCTTCTGCTTCTCCTGTTGCTTTTTCTTCTGCTTCTTCTGCTTTTTCTGTTTCTTCTGTTTCTGCTTCTCCTGCTTCTTCTTCTTCTGCTTCTCCTACTTCTCTTTCTGCTTCTCCGTCTCATTCTCCTTCTCCTTCAATTCCTCCTTCTTGTGCTTCTCTTTCTGCTTCTGCTTCTTCTTCTCCTGCTTCTGCTTCTGTTTCTCCTTCTGCTTCTCCTTCTGCTTCTCTTTCTGCTTCTTATTCTGCTTCTGCTCCTCCTACTCCTAATCCTTCTCTTTCTCCCTCTTCTTCTGCTTCTCGTTCTGCTTCTGCTTCTTCTGCTTGTTCGGTTTCTTCAACTTCTGCTTCAGATTGTGCTTCTTCTGTTTCTCCTTCTGCTTCTTTTTCTCCTTCTGCTTTTTATTCTGCTTCTGCTTTTTCGGCTTCTCCTGTTTCTTCTGCTTCTGCTTCTCCTGCTTCTTCTACTTCTCATGCTTCTCTTTCTGCTTCTCCTTCTGCTTCTGCTTCTCCTTCTGCTTCTTCTTCTGCTCTTCTCCTTCTTCTGTTTCTTTTGCTTCTGTTTCTTCTGCTTGTTCTTCTTCTGCTTCTTCTGATTCTACTTCTGCTTCTCCTTCTTCTCCTCTTTCTGCTTCTACTTCTGCTTATTCTTATTCTCCTGCTTCTCCTTCTTGTTCTCCTTTTGTTTCTGCTTCTCTTTCTGCTTCTGCTTCTCTTTCTGCTGCTCCTTCTCCTTCTCCTTCTTCTGCTTCTCCCACTGCTTCCTCTTCTGCTTCATTTGCTTATTCTTTATCTTCTGCTTCTCCTGCTTCTGCTTCTTCTGCTTCTACTGCTTCTCCTTATGCTTCTCCTTATGCTCCTCCTTATGCTTCTTCTTCTTCTTCTTCTTCTTCTTCTTCTTCTTCTTCTTCTTCTTCTTCTTCTTCTTCTTCTTCTTCTTCTTCTTCTTCTTCTTCTTCTTCTCTTTCGTCTGCTTCTGCTTTTCCTGCTTCTTCTGTATCTACTGGTTCTCTTTCTGCTTATCATTCTGCTTCTGCTTCTCCTTCTGCTTCTCCTATTCCTTCTGCTGCCCTTCCTTCTCATACTCCTTCTCCTACTTCTGCTTCTCCTGCTTTTGCTTCATCTGCTTCTCCTGCTTCTCCTTCTGCATCTTCTTCTGCTTCTGCTTCTCCTTCTGCTGCTTCTTCTGCTTCTGCTTCTCCTTCTTCTGCTTCTCCTTCTGCTTCTCCTTCTGCTGCTACTTCTGCTTCTCGTTCTGCTTCTGATTCTCCTTCTGCTCTTCCTACTCCTAATCCTTCTCTTTCTCCTTCTCCTTCTTCTTCTTCTGTTTCTCGTTCTGCTTCTGTTTCTGCTTCTTCTCCTTGCTATGTTTCTTCTGCTTCAGGTCCTGCTTCTGCTTCTTCGGCTTCTTCTGTTTCTTCTGCTTCTGCTTCTCCTGCTTCTGCTTCTTCTGCTTCTCTTTCTGCTTCTCCTTCTGCTTCTGCTTCTCCTTCTGCTCCTTCTCCTTCTTCTGTTTCTTCTTCTTCTTCTGCTTCTCCCGCTT
>NW_012315966.1:0-2032 GCF_000151885.1 Dipodomys ordii
GCCTCTCGGTCAGCATCAGCATCATCAGCAAGATATGAATCATCAGCTTCTGTAATCCAGCTTCATCTGCTTCTGCTTTTCCAGCTTCTGCTGCTTCTGCTTCAAATCTGCTTCAGGTACTCCATCTGGATACAAGAACTACCTCAGATTCATCTGCTTCAGATTCTCCTGATACTGCTTCTTCTGCTTCTCTTTCTGCTTCTCCTTCTGCTTATGCTTCAATTTCTCCTTCTGCTTATCATTCTGCTTCTGCGTCTTCTGTTTCTTCTGCTTCTCCTGCTTCTGCTTCTCCTGCTTCTCCTACTTCTCGTGCTGCTTCTCCTTATGCGTCTCTTTCTGCTTCTGCTTATCCTTTGGCTTCTCCTACTCCTAATCCTTCTCTTTCGCCTTCTCCTTCTTCTTCTTCTTATGCTTCTCCTGGTGCTTCTGCTTCTGCTTATTCTACTATTTCTGTTTCTTCAGCTTCTGCTTCAGATTGTGCTCCTTCTGTTTCTCCTTCTGCTTCAGATTCTGCTTCTGCTTCTTCGGCTTCTCCTGTATCTTCTGCTTCTGCTTCTCCTGCTTCTTCTGGTTCTCCTGCTTCTCTTTCTGCTTCTCCTTCTGCTTCTGCTTCTCCTTCTGCTTCTGCTTCTGCTCTTCTCCTTCTTCTGTTTCTTTTGCTTCTGTTTCTTCTGCTTCTTCTTCTTCTGTTTATTCGGATTCTACTTCTGCTTCTCCTTCTTCTCCTTCTCTTTCTGCTTCTTCTGATTCTCCTGCTTCTCCTTCTTGTTCTCCTTCTGTTTCTGCTTCTCTTTCTGCTTCTGCTTCTCCTTCTGCTGCTCCTTCTCCTTCTTCTGCTTCTCTCACTGCTTCTGCTTCTGCTTCTTTTGCTTATTCTTTTTCTTCTGCTTCAGCTTCTCCTGCTTCTGCTTCTTCTCCTTCTACTGCTTCTCCTTATACTTCTCCTTATGCTTCTCCTTATGCTTCTCCTTATGCTACTGCTTCTTTTTCTTCTTCTTCTTCGTCTTCTTCTTCTTCTCTTTCTTCTGCTTCTGCTTTTCCTGCCTCTTCTTCTTCTACTGCTTCTCTTTCTGCTTCTTGTCCTTCTCCTGTTTCTTCTCCTTCTGCTTCTCCTGCTTCTGCTTCTTCTGCTTTTCCTGCTTCTCTTTCTGCTTCTCCTTCTGCTTCTCCTTCTGGTCTGCTCCTTCTCCTTCTTCTGTTTCTTCTTCTTCTGCCTCTCCCACTTGTTATTCTTCTGCTTCTCCTGCTTCTCGTTCTGCTTCTCTTCGTCGGCTTCTCTTTCTATTTCTGCTTCTGCTTCTTCTCACTCTGATTCTCCTCCTTCTTCTTCTCCTTCTGCTTCTGCGTCTTCTGCATTTCCTGCTTCTCCTTCTGCATCTCCTTCTGCTTGTGCTTTTCCTTCTGCTTCTTCTTCTGCTCCGGCTTCTCCTTCTCCTTCTTCTGCTTCTCCGTCTGCTTCTGTTTGTTCTGCTTTTCCTGTTTCTCCTTCTGCTTCTCCTTCTATTTCTCCTTCTCGTTCTTCTGCTATTTCTTCTGCTTCTCTTTCTGCTTCTGCATCTTCAGCTTCTTCTGCAACTGATTCTGCTTCTTCTGTTTCTTCTGCTTCTCCTTCTGCTTCTCCTACTGCTTTTGCTTCTCTTTCTGCTTCTGCTTCTCCTTCTGCTTCTCCAGATTCTGTTTCTTCTGCTTCTCCTGTATCTCCTTATGCTTCAGGTTCTGCTTCTGCTTCTTCGGCTTCTTCTGCTTCTGCTTCTCCTGCTGCTGCTTCTTCTGCTGCTTCTGCTTCTATTTCTGCTTTTCCTTCTGTTTCTGCTTCTCCTTCTGCTTCTGCTTCTTCTCCTTATTATGTTTCTTCTGCTTCTGCTTCTCCTGCTTCTGCTTCTCCTGCTTCTCGTTGTGCTTCTCGTTGTGCTGCTCTTTCTGCTTCTCTTTCTGCTTCTACTTCTCCTTCTCTTTCTTCTGCTTCTCCTTCTGCTTCTTCTTCTCCTTCTGCTTCAATTTCTCCTTCTGCTTCTCATTCTGCATCTGCTGA
>NW_012315967.1:0-2032 GCF_000151885.1 Dipodomys ordii
GCAGTTTGCAGCAGAAGGAGAAGCAGAAAGAAAAGCCGAAGAACGAGAAGGAGAAGGAGAAACTGATGGAAAAGCAAAAGGAGAATCAGAAGGAGAAGCAGAAGAAGCACAAGGAGAAGCAGAAAGGAGAAACAGAAGCAGAAGAAGCAGCAGAAGGAGAAGCAGAAGCAGAAGAAGATGCATAAGGAGAAGCAGGAGAAGCAGAAGAAGCAGAAGCAGAAGGAGAAGTAGAAGTAGGAGAAGGAGAAGGAAGAGCCGCAGAAGCAATAGGAGAAGCAGAAGGAGTAGCAGAAGCAGAATGAGAAGCAGAAAGAGAAGCAGTAGAATCAGAAGAAGCAGGAAAAGAAGAAGCAGAAGAAACAGAAGAAGAAATAGAAGAAGAAGAAGAAGAAGAAGAAGAAGAAGAAGAAGAAGAAGAAGAAGAAGAAGAAGAAGAAGGAGAAGAAGGAGAAGCATAAGGAGAAGAAGCAGAAGAAGAAGAAGCAGAAGCAGGAGAAGCAGAAGCAGAAGAAAAAGAATAAGCATAAGAAGAAGAATCAGAGGGAGAAGCAGAAGAAGGAGAAGGAGCAGCAGAAAGAGAAGTAGAAGGAGAAGCAGAAGGAGAAGCAGAAGAAGGAGAAACAGAAGCAGAAGAAGCAGCAGAAGGAGAAGCAGAAGCAGAAGAAGATGCATAAGGAGAAGCAGGAGAAGCAGAAGAAGCAGAAGCAGAAGGAGAAGTAGAAGTAGGAGAAGGAGAAGGAAGAGCCGCAGAAGCAATAGGAGAAGCAGAAGGAGTAGCAGAAGCAGAATGAGAAGCAGAAAGAGAAGCAGTAGAATCAGTAGAAGCAGGAAAAGGAGAAGCACAAGAAAGAGAAGAAGAAGAAAAAGAAGAAGAAGAAGAAGAAGAAGAAGAAGAAGAAGAAGAAGAAGAAGAAGAAGAAGAAGAAGAAGAAGAAGAAGAAGAAGAAGAAGAAGAAGAAGAAGAAGAAGAAGGAGAAGGACAAGAAGGAGAAGCATAAGGAGAAGAAGCAGAAGAAGAAGAAGCAGAAGCAGAAGAAGCAGAAGCAGGAGAAGCAGAAGCAGAAGAAAAAGAATAAGCATAAGAAGAAGAATCAGAGGGAGAAGCAGAAGAAGGAGAAGGAGCAGCAGAAAGAGAAGTAGAAGGAGAATCAGAAGGAAAAGCAGAAGAAGGAGTAGCAGAAGCAGAAGAAGCAGCAGAAGGAGAAGCAGAAGCAGAAAAAGATGCAGAACGAGAAGCAGGAGAAGCAGAAGAAGCAGAAGCAGAAGGAGAAGCAGAAATAGGAGAAGGAGAAGGATAAGGAAGTGCAACAGAAGGAATAGGAGAACCAGAAGGAGAAGCAGAATGAGAAGCAGAAAGATACACAGTAGAAGCAGAAGAAGCAGGAAAAGCAGAAGCAGAAGAAAGAGAAGAAGAAGAAGAAGAAGAAGAAGAAGAAGAAGAGGAAGAAGAAGAAGCAGCATAAGGAGAAGCATAAGGAGAAGCATAAGGAGAAGCAGTAGAAGCAGAAGAAGGAGAAGCAGAAGCAGAAGAATAAGAATAAGCAAAAGAAGCAGAAGCAGAAGCAGTGGGAGAAGCAGAAGAAGGAGAAGGAGAAGGAGCAGCAGACGGAGAAGCAGAAGCAGAAAGAGAAGCAGAAACAGAAGGAGAACAAGAAGGAGAATCAGAAGAAGCAGGAGTAGAAGCAGAAAGAGGAGAAGAAGGAGAAGCAGAAGTAGAATCAGAAGAAACAGAAGAAGAAGAAGCAGAAGAAACAGAAGCAAAGGAAACAGAAGAAGGAGAAGAGCAGAAGCAGAAGGAGAAGCAGAAGCGAAGGGGAAGCAGAAAGAGAAGCAGGAGAAGCAGAAGAAGCAGGAGAAGCAGAAGCAAAAGAAACTGGAGAAGCCGAAGAAGCTGAAGCACAATCTGAAGCTGAAGGAGAAACTGAAGAAGCTCAATCTGTAGCTAAGCGGAAGAAACTGAAACGGTAGAATAAGCAGAAGCTGAAGCAATCAGGAGAAGCAGAAGAAGAAGAAGGAGAAGGCGAAAGAGAAG
>NW_012315968.1:0-2032 GCF_000151885.1 Dipodomys ordii
CACATGGGACACAGCGGACATGCGGGAACATAGCGGGACACAGTGGGGTACACAGCGGGACACAGCGGGTCACAGCTGGGACATAGCGGGTCACAGCGGGGACACAGCGAGGACACAGCTTGACACAGCGGAACACAGCGGTAGACACAGCGGGACATAGCGGGGGCCACAGCGGGGGCCACAGCGGGACACAGCGGGACACAGCGGGGGACACAGGAAGGACACAGCGGTACACAGCGGGGGACAGAGCGAGGACACATTGGGACACAGCGGGGACACAGCGGGACTCAGCGGAGGACACAGCATTACACAGCGGGACACAGCGGGACACAGCGGGACACAGCAGGGACACAGCGGGGGACATAGCGGGACACAGCGGGGGACACAGAGGGGTACAGCGGAGACAGAGAGGGGACAAAGCGAGACACAGCGGTGACACAGCTGGACACAACAGAGTACACAGCGGGACACAGCGGGCACACAGAGGGGACACAGCGGGACAGAGCGGAACACAGCAGGGACCGAGCGGGACATAGCGGGACACAGCGGAACACAGCAGGGGACACAGCGGGACACAGCGGGGGACCCAGCGAGGACACAGCGGGACACAGCAGGACCCAGCAGGACACAGCGTCGATACACCGGGGACACAGTGTTACACAGCGTGGTACCCAGCTGTGGACACAACGGGACAGAGTGGGGGCACAGCGAGACACTGCGGGACACAGCAGGGGACACAGCGGGACACAGCGCAACACAGCGGGGAACAGAGAGGGAGACAGCGGGGGACACAGCGAGGACACAGAGGGACACAGCAGTGACACAGCGGGGACTCAGTGGGGGACGGAACGGGGGACAAAGAGTGACACCACGGAACACAGCGGGACACAGCGGGAAACAGCAGTGACCCTGCGGGGACACGGTGGGACACAGCAGGGGACACAGCGCGACACTGCGGGGGAGAGAGCGAGGACACATTGGGACACATTGGGACACAGCGGGACTCAGCGGGGGACACAGCTGTACACAGTGGGACAAAGCGGGACACAGCGGGGACACAGCAGAGACACAGCCGGGGACACAGCGGGACACAGCGGGGGTCACAGGGATGACACAGCGGGACCCAGCGGGACCTAGCATCGATACAGCCGGGACACAGTGGGACACAGTGGGGTACACATCTGGGGACACAGGGAGGACACAGCAGGACACAGTGGGACACAGCTGGGGACACAGCGGGGACACAGCGGGACACAGCGGAACACAGCGGGAGACAAAGCCGGAGACAGCGGGGGACACAGCGAGGACACAGGGGGACACAGCGGCGACACAGAGGGGACTCAGCGGGGGACACTGCGTGGGACAAAGTGGGACAACACGGGACAAAGTGTTACACAGCGGGACACAGCGGGGACACTGCGGGACACAGCAGGACAAAGCGGGGGACACAGCGGGACACAGGGGGCCACAGCGGGTGACACAGCGGGGGACAGCGGAGAGAGAGAGTGGCCACAGCGAGACACAGCGGTGACACAGCTGGACACAGCGGGGTACACAGCGGGACACAGCGGGCACACAGCGGGGACACAGCGTCGATACAGCGGGGACACAGCGAGACACAGCGGGGAACACAGGAAGGAAACAGCGGGACCCAGTGGGACACAGAGTCGATACAGCATGACACAACGGGGTACACAGCTAGAAACACAACGAGACACAGCGGGGGACACAGCGAGGACACAGCGGGAAATAGCAGGACCCAGCGGGGGACCCAGCGGGACCCAGCGGGAGACCCAGCGAGGACACAGCAGGACACAGCGGGACACAGCGTCGATACAGCGGGCACACAGCGTGGTACACAGCTGTGGACACAACGGGACACAGTGGGGGGCACAGCGGGACACAGCGGGACACAGTGGGACACAGCGGGTACAAAAGCGTGAGACACAGCGGGGGACAGAGCTGGAGACAGCGGGGGACACAGCTCAGGATACAGCGGGACACAGCGTCGATACAGCGGGCACACAGCATT
>NW_012315969.1:0-2032 GCF_000151885.1 Dipodomys ordii
CACCATTGTGTCACTTAGCTGCACCCAGGTGACTCAGCTGCGTTTTGAGTAGTTCATGAGATTTATATTTTTAATTTATTTCAGAAGGTTTAGCGGTATATTTTTGGTCTCAGTTGGTACCTTGGGGGACTTAGCTGGGCTCAGCTGGACAAAGATGGTGACACATCCTGACACATTTTTGCTATTGCGGGGGATTAGTGGGACACAGAAGTACACATCAGTTTTTTCAGCGGTACACAGCGGGTGAAACAGCAGGACACAGCAGGACACAGCGGGGGACACAGCGGGACATAGCGGGACACAGCTGGGGACACAGCGGTGACACAGCGGGACCCAGAGTGGGACACTGCGAGGACTCAGCGGGGGACACAGCAGTACACAGCGGGACAGAGCGGGGGACTCAGGGGGGACACAGCGGGACACAGCGGGGGACACAGCGAGGACACATTGGGACACATCTGGGACACAGCGGGTCTCAGCGGGGGACACAGCATTACACAGCGGGACAAAGCGGGACACAGCAGGACACAGCAGGGACACAACGGGGGACAGAGCGGGACACAGCGAGAAACAGAGGGGACACAGCGGGACACAGCAGGGGACACAGCCAAGACACATTGGGACACATCGGGGACATAGCGGGACAAAGCGGGGGACACAGCGGGACACAGCGGGACACAGCGGGGGACACAGCGAGGACACATTGGGACACATCGGGAACACAGCGGGTCTCAGCGGGGGACACAGTAGTACACAGCGGGACAAAGTGGGACACAGCGGGACAGAGCGGGACACAGCGCGAAACAGCGGGGGACACAGCGGGACACAGCGGGGGACATAGAGAGGTACACAGCGGGACACAGCGGGGGACAAAGAAGGACGCTACCGGGGACACAGCGAGGACACTGCGGGACACTGCGGGAGACACAGAGATGACACAGCGGGACACTGCGGAACACAGTGGGACACAGCAGGGACACAGCAGGGGACACAGCGGAACACAGCAGGGGACACGGGGGGACAAAGAGGGACACAGCAGGGGGACACAGCGATGACAAAGCGGGACACATTGGGGACACAGCGGGACTCAGCAGGGTCACAGCAGGACACAGCGGGACACAGCGGGACACAGCGTCAATACAGTGGGGACACAGCGTTACACAACGGGATACAAAGCTGGGGACACAATGGAACACAGTGGGGGACACAGCGGGACACAGCGGGACACAATGGGGACAAAGCGAGGGACACAGCGGGGGACAGAACGGGGGACAGAGCGGGAGACAGAGGCAGACACAGCGAAGACACAGTGGGACACAGCGCGGGAAAGAGCAGGAGACACAGTGGTGACAGAGCAGGGGATACAGCAGGGGACACAGAGGGACACATCAGGACACAGCGGGGGACAGAGGGGGTACACAGCGGGACACAGCGGGGGACACAGCGAGGACACAGCGGGGGACACAGAGGGACACAGAGGGGGACACAGCCGGGGACACAGCGGGACACAACGGGGAATACAGCGAGGACACAGCGGGACCCAGCGGGACACAGTGTCAATACAGTGGGGACACAGCGTTACACAGCGGGATACAACGCTGGGGACACAATGGAACACAGTGTGGGACACAGCAGGACACAGCAGGACACAGCGGGGACAAAGCGAGGGACACAGCGGGGGACAGACGGGGCAATGAGCGGGAGACAGAGGCAGACACAGCGAAGACACAGCGGGACACAGCAGGGGACACAGCGGGACACAGTGGGTGACAGAGCGGGACACAGCGGGACACAGCTGGGGACACAGCGGTGACACAGTGGGACACAGAGTGGGACACAGCGAGGACAGAGCGGGACACAGCGGGACACAGCATGGGAAAAAGCGGGAGACAGCAGGGGACACAGTGAGGACACAGCGGGTCACAGCGGGGACACAGCGGGACACAGCGGGGCACACAGCTGGGGGACACAGCGGGACACAGCGGGACACATCGGTGGACACAGCGGGACACAGCGGGGGACACAGTGGGAC
>NW_012315970.1:0-2032 GCF_000151885.1 Dipodomys ordii
GGGGACACAACTGGACACAAAGGGCCACCACGGGACAGAGCATTACACAGCTAGACACAGCGGTGACACTCCGGGGACACAGCGGGTCACAGCGGGGGATACAGCAGGACATAGCGGGGGACACAGCGAGGACACAGCGGGACACAGCTCGACTCAGCGGGGGACATAAGCGGTAGACAGTGTGTGACACAGCGAGGACACAGCGGGACATAGCAGGGACACAGAGGGGACACTGCGGGGGCACAGTGGGTGACACAGCGGGACACAGTGGGACACAGCGGGGGACACAGCGGGGACACAGCGGAACACAGCAAGGACACAGATGGGACTCAGCGGGGGACACAGCGGGAGACAAAGCGGGACACCACGGGACACAGTGGGACACAGCAGGACAAAGCGGGGACACTGCGGAAGCACAGAGCAGGACACAGCGGGGGACACAGCGGGACACATTGGGGGATACAGCCGGACAAAGCTGGGGACAGAAAGGTGGACACTGCAGGACTCAGCGGGGACACAGCGGGACACAGCGGGACACATCGGGGACAGAGCGGGACACAGCGTGGCACAGTCGGACACAGGCGGGGACACAGCAGGACACAACGGGGGACACAGTGAGGTCACAGCGGGACAGAGCGGGGGATACAGTGAGGACACAGCGGGACACAGGGGGACACATCGGCGGACACAGAGGGGTACAAAGTGGAACACAGCGGGACACAGTGGGGGACACAGCGGGACACAGCGCGAAACACAGCGGGGGACACAGCAAGACACAGGGGGGAACACAGCAAGGACAAAGCGGTGACACAGCGTCGGTATAGCGGGGAAAGAGCGGGACACAGTGAGGTACACAGCTGGGGACACAACGGGACACAGGGTGGACAAAGCGGGACACAGCGGGACACAGCGGGGACAAAGCTTGAGACACAGGGGGGACAGAGCGGGAGACAGCGGGGGACACAGCGGAACACAGCGGGGGACACAGCAGGGGACACAGCGGGACACAGTGGTGGACAAAGCGGGACATAGCGGGGACACAGCTGGACACAGCGGGGTACACACCGTGACACAGCGGGGAAACAGCGGGGACACAGCGGGACACAGCGGGGACACAGTGGGACACAGCGGGACACAACGGGGGACACAGTGAGGACACAGCGGGACAGAGCGGGGACACAGCTGGACACAGCGGGGTACACAGCGGGACACAGCGGGGACACAGCGGGGACACAGCGGGACACATCGGGCACACAGCCGGACACAGCGGGGACACAGCATTGGTCACAGCGGGACACAGCGGGGGACACAGCCGGACACAGCGGGGGACACAGCAAGGGACACAGCAGGACACAGCGGGGACACAGCTAGACACTGCGGGGGACACAGCGGGACACAGCGGGGGACACAGCGGGACACAGCGTGGTACACAGCGGGATACAGCGGGGTACACAGCGGGGGACACAACGGGACACAGCAGGGGACACAGAGGGAAACAGAGGGACACAGCGAGGACAACGCGGTGGACACAGCGGGGACACAGCTGGGGACACAGCGGGACACAGCAGGGAATACAGCGGGACACAGTGGCGGACACAGGGGGGACAAAGCGGGACACAGCGGGGGACACAGCAAGGACACAGCGGGACACAGCTGGGACACAGCGGGACACAGCGGGGACACAGCGGGACACAGCGGGGGACAGAGCGTGACACAGCGGGACACAGTGGTACACAGCTGGACACAGCGGGGACACAGCAGTGACACAGAGGGGGACAAAGCGGAACACAGTGGGACACAGTGGGGGACAAAGCGGAACACAGCGGGACACATTGGGGGACACAGCGGGACAGAGAGGGGGACACAGCGGAGGACACTGTGTGACACAGTGGGGAACATAGCGAGGACATAGCGGAACAAAGGGTATGTCCATTGGGGTCCCAGCGGGACGGAGGGAGGTACACAGGGCGGGACAATTGGAGGACATAGAGGAGACGCCACAGGACATATCAGTTTATATTGGGGACATAGT
>NW_012315971.1:0-2032 GCF_000151885.1 Dipodomys ordii
GCAGAAGCAGAAAGAGAAGTAGAAGCAGAAGAAGCAGAAGAAGAAGCAGTAGAAGCATAAGAAGCAGAAGCAGGAGAAGCAGAATCAGAAGAATAAGAAGAAGCATAAGAAGCAGAAGCAGAGGGAGAAACAGAAGAAGGAGAAGGAGCAGCAGAAGGTGAAGCCGAAGGAGATGCAGAAGCAGAAAGAGAAGCAGAAATAGAAGGAGAAGAAGAAGGAGAAGTTGGAGAATCAGAAGAAGCAGAAGCAGAAAGAGAAGCAGAAGAAGGAGAAGGAGAAGCAGAAGGAGAAGGACAAACAGGAGAAGCAGAAGAAGCAGAAGCGGGAGAAGCAGAAGAAGAAGAAGAAGAAGAAACAGAAGAGGGAGAAGGAGCAGAAGGAGAAGCAGAAGCAGAAGGAGAAGAAGAAAGTGAAGCAAAAGAAGCAGAAGAAGCAGTAGCAGGAGAAGCAGAAGCAGAAGAAACAGAAGAAGCCGAAGAATCAGAAGGAGAACCTGAAGCAGAAGGAGAAGCAGAAACAGCAGAAGCTGGAAAAGCAGAAGCAGAAGAAACCGAACAAGCAGAAGAAGCAGAAGCAGAACGAGAAGCAGAAGAAGAAGGAGAAAGAGAAGGATTAGGAGTAGGAGGAGCAGAAGCAGAATAAGAAGCAGAAAGAGAAGCAGAAGAAGAAGCAGAAGGAGAAACAGAAGAAGCAGAAGCAGGAGAAGCAGAAGCAGAAGCAGAATGAGAAACACAAGAAGGAGAAATTGAAGGAGAAGGAGACGGAGAAGCAGAAGGAGAAGTAGGAGAAGCAGAAGAAGAAGAAGCAGGAGAAGCAGAAACAGAAGAAACAGAAGGAGAAGAGCAGAAGCAGAAGGAGAAGCAGAAGGAGAAGCAGAAGAAGCAGAAGCTGAAGCAGAAGAAGAAGAAACAGAAAAAGCAGAAGAAGCAGAAGAAGAAGCAGCAGGAGAAGCAGAAGAAGAAGAAGGAGAAGGAGAAAGAGAAGGATTAGGAGTAGGAGAAACAGAAGGATAAGCAGAAGCAGAAAGAGAAGGAGAATGAGAAGGAGAAGCAGGAGAAGCAGAAGAAGCAGAAGCAGGAGAAGCAGAAGCAGAAGAAACATAGGAAGGAGAAGAAGCTGAAGGAGAAGCAGAAACAGAAGGAAAAGCAGAAAGAGAAGCAGGAGAAGCAGAAGAAGCAGCAGCAGGAGAAGCAGAAGCAGAAGAAGCAGAAGCAGAACCTGAAGCAGAAGGAGAAGCAGGAGAAGCAGAAGAAGCAGAATCTGGAGAAGCAGAAGGAGAAGCAGAAGCAGAAAGAGAAGCAAAAGCAGAAGGAGAAGCAGAAGGGGAAGCAGAAGAAACAGAAGAAGCAGAGGCAGTAGCAGAAGAAGCAGAAGATGCAGAAGCAGAAGGAGAAGCAGAAGGAAAAGCAGAAGAACGAGAAGGAGAAGGAGTAGGAGAAACAGAAGGAGAAGCAGAAAGAGAAGCAGAAGAAGGAGCAGGAGAAGGAAAAGCAGCAGGAGAAACAGAAAGAGCAGCAGAAGGAGAAGCAGAAGCAGAACCTGAAGCAGAGGGAGAAGCAGGAGAAGCAGAAGAAGCAGAATCTGGAGAAGAAGGAGAACCAGAAGGAGAAGCAGAAGCAGAAAGAGAAGCAGAAACAGAAGGAGAAGCAGAAAGAGAAGCAGAAGAAACAGAAGAAGCAGAAGCAGTAGCAGAATAAGCTGAAGATGCAGAAGTAGATAGAGAAGCAGAAGAAATAGCAGAATAAGGACAAGGAGAAACAGAAGGAGAAGAAGAATGAGAAGCAGAAGGAGAAGCAGGAAAAACAGAAGAAGCAGAAACAGACGGAGAAGCAGAAGAAGGAGAAGCAGAAGCAGAAGAAGAAGCAGAAGGAAAAGCACAAGCAGAAGGAGATGCAGAAGGAGTAGCAGAAGAAGCAGAAGCAGAAGGAGAAGAAGAAGGAGAAGAAGCAGAATCAGAAGAAGCAGAAGGAGAAGTAGAAAGAGAAGCCGACGAAGAGAAGCAGAACGAGAAGCAGGAGAAGCAAAAGAAGCA
>NW_012315972.1:0-2032 GCF_000151885.1 Dipodomys ordii
TCCTTCTCCTTCTCCTACTCGATCTTCTACTATTACTTCTGCTTCTCCTTCTGCTTCTACATCTTCTCCTTCTTCTGCTTCTCTTTCAGCTTCAGCATCAGATTCTTCTGATTCTCCAACATCTCCTTCTCCTTCTCCATCAGAATCAGCTTCTCTTTCTCCTTCTGTATCTCCTTCAGCTTCATCTTCTGCTGCTCCTTCTCCTTCTATTTCTCCCTCTGCTTCGGCTTCTGCATCTTATGTTTCTTTATTTCTTCTGCTTCAGCTTCTCCTGCTTCTGCTTCTTATTCTTCTACTGCTTCTTCTTCTGCTTCTGCTTCTTCTGATTCTTCTGCTTCTACTTCTCTTTCTGCTTCTGCTTCTCCTGCTTGTTTTTCTGCTTCTTCTGCTGCTTCTCCTTCTGCTGCTTCTTCTACTTCTCTTTCTGCTTCTCTTTTTGCTTCTCCTTCTGCTTCTGCTTCTGCTTCTTCTGTTTCTCCTGCCTGAATTTCTGGTTCTACTTCTTCTGCTGCTTCTCCTTCTGCTTCTGCTTCTCCTTCTGCTTCAGTTTCTGCTTCTTCTACTTCTTCTCTTTCGGCTTTTCCTGCTTCTGCATCTTGTGCTTCTCCTGCTTCTCTTTCTGCTTCTCATTCCGCTTCTGCTTGTCCTTCTGCTTCTCCTCCTTCTCCTTCCCCTACTTCTGCTTCTCCTTCAGCTTCTGCTTCTCCTGCTTCTCCTTCTGCATCTCCTTCTGCTTGTGCTTGTCCTTATGTTTCTTCTTCTGCCTCTGCTTCTCCTTCTCCTTCTTTTGCTTCTCCTTTTGCTTCGGCTTCTTCTGCTTTTCCTGCTTCTCCTTCTGCTTCTGCTTCTTCTGCTTCTCCTGCTTCTCCTTCTGCATCTTCTTCTGCTTCTGCTTCTCCTTCTCCTTCTTCTGCTTCTCCTTCTGATTCTCCTTCTGCTTCTTCTTCTTCTGCTTTACCTGCTTCTCTTTCTGCTTCTCCTTCTGCTTCTCCTTCTGTTTCTCCTTCTCCTTCTTGTTCTGCTTTTCCTTCTGCTTCTCGTTCTGCTTCTGCTACAACTGCTACTGCTTCTACTTCTTCTGTTTCTTCTGCTTCTCCTTCTCCTTTTGATTCTCTTTCTGCTTCTGCTTCTCCTTCTGCTTCTCCAGATTCTGCTTCTTCTGCTTCTCCTGCTTCTCCTTCTGCTTCAGGTTCTGCATCTGCTTCTTCGGATTCTTATGCTTCTGCTTCTCCTACTTCAGCTTCTTCTGCTTCCCCTCCTTCTCTTTCTGCTTCTCCTTCTGTATCTGCTTCTCCTTCTGCTTCTGCTTCTTGTCCTTCTCCTGTTTGTTCTGCTTATGCTTCTCCTGTTTCTGCATCTCCTGCTCCTCCTTCTGCTGCTCTTTCTGCTTCTCCTGCTGCTTTTCCTTCTCCTGCTCCTTCTGTTTCTCTTTCTGCTTCTCCTTCTGTTTCTCCTTCTCCTTCACCTTCTCGTTCTTCTGCTTTTCCTTCTGCTTCTCCTTCTGCTTCTGCATCTTCTGCTTCTTCTGCTACTGCCTCTGCTTCTTCTGTTTCTTCTGCTTCTCCTTCTGCTTTTGCTTCTCTTTCTGCTTCTGCTTCTCCTGCTTCTCCAGATTCTGCTTCTCCTGCTTCTCCTTCTGCTTCAGGTTCTGCTTCTGCTTCTTCGGCTTCTTCTGCTTCTTATTCTCCTGCTGCTGCTTCTTCTGCTTCTCCTGCTTCTCTTTCTGCTTTTCCTTCCGTTTCTGCTTCTCCTTCTGTTTCTTCTCCTTCTTCTGTTTCTTCTGTTTCTGCTTCTCCTGCTTCTGCTTCTCCTGCTTCTCGTTCGGCTTCTCTTTCTGCTTCTCCTTCTCCTTCTCCTTCTTCTGCTTCTCTTTCTGCTTCTGCTTCTCCTTCTGCTTCTGCTTCTGCTTCAATTTCTCCTTCTGCTTCTCATTCTGCTTCTGCGCCTTCTGTTTCTTCTGCTTCTCCTGCTTCTCTTGCTGCTTCTCCTTCTGCATCTCTTTCTGCTTCTGCTTATCCTTTTGCTTCTCCTA
>NW_012315973.1:0-2031 GCF_000151885.1 Dipodomys ordii
ACAGCAGGGACACAGCGGGACACAGCAGGGGTGCTTCGGGAACACAGTGAGGACATAGCGGGGGACACAGCGGGACACAGCGAGGACACAGCCGGGACATAGCAGGGACACTGCGGGACACAGCGTGACACAGCGGGGACACAGCGCGACATAGCGGTGACACAGTGAGGACACAGCGGGACACAGCGGGAGACACAGTGGGACAAAACGGGGGACACAGCGGGACACAGCGGGGAAACAGCGGGTACACAGCGGGTACACAGGAGCGGACACAGTGGGACACAGCGGGACACAGCGAGGACACAGCGGGACACAGCGGGACAAAACGGGACACAGCGGTACACAGCGGGGGACACAGAGGGCGACACAGCGGGACACAGCGGGACACAGCATGGGACATAGCAGGGGATACAGTGGGACACAGCGGGGGACACAGCGGGACACAGCGGGACACAGCGGGACACAGCGGGGACACAGCGGGGGACACAGCGAGGACACAGCAGGGACACAGCGGGACACAGCAGGGGACAGCTGAGACAAAGCAAGGACATAGCGGGGGACACAGCGGGACACAGCGGGACATAGCGTGGGACACAGCGGGGACACATCGGTTACACAGCGGGACACAGCAGGGGACAGCGGGACACAGCGGGGACACAGAGGGGACACAGCGGGACACAGCGGGGGTCATAGCGAGGACACAGCAGGACACAGGAGGACAAAGCGGGGACACAGCGGGCACACAGCGGGGAACACAGTGGGACACAGCAGGCGACACAGCGGGACACAGCGGGGCAAAGCGGGACACAGCGGGGCCACAACGGGGGCCACAGTGGGGACACAGCGAGGACACTGCGGGACACAGAGGGGACACAGCGGGACACACCAGAGACACAGCGGGGACACAGCGGGACACAGGAGGACAAAGCGGGGACATAGCAGGGACATAGCGGGGGACACAGTGGGACACAGCAGGGGATACAGCGAGGACACAGCGGGGACATAGCGAGGGACACAGCGGGACACAGCGGGGACACAGCGGGACACAGAGTGGGACACAGCGGGGACACTGTGGGACACAGCGGGGGTCATAGCGAGGACACAGTGGGACACAGGAGGACAAAGCGGGGACAAAGCAGGGACACAGCGGGGAACACAGTGGGACACACAGGGGGATACAGCGAGGACACAGCGGGGACATAGCGGGGACAATGCGGGACACAGCGGGACACAGCGGGACAAAGCGGGGGTCATAGCAGGGATACTGCGGGACCCAGCGTGACACAGCGGGGACACAGCGGGACATAGCGGTGACACAGCGAGGACACAGCAGGGACACAGCGAGGACACAGCCCGGACATAGCGGGACACTGCGGGACACAGCGGGACACAGAGGGGACACAGCGTGACATAGCAGTGACACAGCGAGGACATAGCGGGACACAGCGGGAGACACAGTGGGACAAAACGGGGGACACAGCGGGACACAGCGGGGAAACAGCGGGTACACAGCGGGTACACAGGAGGGGACACAGTGTGACACCGCGGGACGCAGCGAGGACACAAAGGGACACAGCAAGACAAAACGGGACACAGCGGGACACGGGGGGGGGGACACAGAGGGCAACACAGCAGGACACAGCGGGGGACACAGTGAGGACACAGCGGGACACAGCGGGACACAGCGGGGACACAGCTGTACACATCGTGTGGACATAGCAGTGGACATCTTGGGGACTCAGCTTGGGGGCACTCCTTGGCACCGCGGGACACAGCGGGATTCAGTGGGGGATATAAAGGGGGGACATAGCTGGGAATACAGCGAGGACTACTTGGGACTCAGCGTGGGACACTGTGGGGCCAAAGCGGGGCCTTAGCGCGGACACATCGGGGACAAAATTGGGGAGACATAACGTGACTCCAGCGGGGACACAGCGGGGGAACACATCCGGGACACAGCGGGGGGTCATATCCGAGGAATACTGCATGGACTCATGGATTACCAAATCGTGGGACCTCGTCTGAGATAAC
>NW_012315974.1:0-2031 GCF_000151885.1 Dipodomys ordii
TTCTCCTTCTCCTTCTGCTTCTCATTCTGCTTCTCATCTTCTGAATCTTCCTCTCTCTAATCTTCTCTCTTCTCTCTTCTTCTTCTTCTTCTTCTTCTTCATCTTCTTCTTCTTCTTCTTCTTCTTCTTCTTCTATTTCTGCTCTTGCTTCTCTTTCTCCTTCTTCTACTTCTCCTTCTCCTTCTTCTACTTCTCCTTCTGCTTCTGCTTCTCCTTCTCCTTCTGCTTCTTCTGTTTCTCCTTCTTCTGATTCTTCCTCTTCTTCTTCTTCTTCTTCTTCTTCTTCTTCTTCTTCTTCTTCTTCTTCTTCTTCTTCTTCTTCTTCTTCTTCTTCTTCTTCTTCTTCTTCCTCTTCTATTTCTGCTTTTCCTTCTCCATCTTCTGATTCTCCTTATTCTTCTGCTTCTCCTTCACATTCTGCTTCAATTTCTCCTTCTTCTGCTTGTCATTCTGCTTTTGTTTCTGCTTCTTCTGTTTCTTATTCTTCTGCTTCTCCTGCTTCTGCTTCTTCTGCTCCTTCTGCTTCTCCTTCTTCTTCTCCTTCTGCTTCTCTTTCTGCTTCTGCTTATCCTTCTGCATCTCCTACTCCTAATCCTTCTCTTTATCCTTCTATTTCTCCTTCTTCTGCTTCTCATTCTGCTTGTGCTTCTCCTTCTCCTTCTGCTTCTCCTTCTGTATCTCCTTCTGCTTCTGCTTCTCCTTGTTCTGCTTCTCCTTGTCTGCTTCCCCTTCTGCTTCTTCTGCTTCTCCTTCTTCTGATTTTCCTGCTTCTCCTTCTCCTTCTGCTTCTCATTCTGCTTCTCCTTCTTCTTCTTCTTCTTCTTCTTCTTCTTCTTCTTCTTCTTCTTCTTCTTCTTCTTCTTCTTCTTCTTCTTCTTCTTCTTCTTCTTCTTCTTCTTCTTCTTCTGTTCTGCTTCTCCTTCTGCTTCTGCTTCTTCTTCTTCTTCTATTTCTTCTGCTTCTGTTTCTCCTGGTTCTGCTTCTTCTGATTCTCCTTCTTCTTCTCTTTCTCCTATGATTTCTCTTTCTTCTGCTACGCTTTCTGCTTCTCAGTCTGCTTCTTCTGTTTCTTCTGCTTCTGCCTCTCCTGATTCTGCTTCTTCTGCTTCTACTGCTTCTCCTTATGCTTCTCCTTCTTCTTCTCCTTATTCTTCTTCTTCTTCTTCTTCTTCTTCTTCTTCTTCTTCTTCTTCTTCTTCTTCTTCTTCTTCTTCTTCTTCTTCTTCTTCTTCTTCTTCTTCTTCTTCTCATTCTTCTGCTTCTGCTTTTCGTGCTTATTCTGGTTCTACTGCTTCTCTTTCTGCTACTCATTCTGCTTCTCCTTCTGCTTCTCCTATTGCTTCTGCAGCTCTTCATTCTCTTTCTCCTACTTCTACTTCTTCTTCTGCTTCTGCTTCTCCTGCTTCTCATGCTTCTCCTTCTGCATCTCCTTCTGCTTGTGCTTGTCCTTATGCTTATTCTTCTGTTTCTGCTTCTACTTCTGCTTCTTCTGCTTCTCCTTCTGATTCTCCTTCTGCTTCTGCTTCTGTTTCTCCTTCTTGTTCTCGTTCTTCTGCTTTTCCTTCTGCTTCTCCTTCTGCTTCTGCTGCAACTGCTACTGCTTCTTCTGTTTCTTCTGCTTCTACTTCTGCTTTTGATTCTCTTTCGGCTTCTGCTTCTCCTTCAGCTTCTCATTCTGCTTCTCCATATTCTGCTTCTTCTGCTTCCCCTGCTTCCATTTCTGCTTCAGGTTCTGCTTCTTCTTCTTCGGATTCTTATGCTTCTTCTTCTCCTGCTTCTGCTTCTTCTGCTTCCCCTCCTTCTCTTTTTGCTTCTCCTTCTGTTTCTGCTTCTCCTTCTGCTTCTGCTTCTTGTCCTTCTCCTGTATCTTCTGCTTCTGCTTCTCCTGTTTCTGCATCTCCTGCTTCTCCTTCTGCTGCTCTTTCTGCTTCTCCTGCTGCTTTTCCTTCTCCTGCTCCTTCTTCTGCTTCTCTTTCTGTTTCTCCTTCTGTTTCTCCTTCAACTTTTCGTTCTTCTGCTTTCCATCTGCTG